>NC_048598.1:12510026-12587526 GCF_003668045.3 Cricetulus griseus | reverse complement strand
CCTTTTATCTGATGTTTAAGTGTTTCTAATTCACTCCTAATAAGCTGGCTAGAATCTTGGTTTAGTTACACCTCACCTGTCCTTTGGGATGACTATATCATGGAAGGTTCTTTAAGGACAATGATATGGTTGTGGTAAAAATTCACACCACCCAGACGGAGACTACTCTCCTCAAAACTTGACTGATGTCCCCAAGAGACCAGTGACTGCTGAGTGGGGCGGGGGCAGGGGGGGTGTGAGGAGGGGGGGACAGGACACACACACCAGCACTATTCCTGGTCTTTGGATCCTAGAGGAGTGAATTTCTGTTAACCATGCTTCCTCCAGTGACCAACCAAGCACACACTTGGTGCTCTCTGCACTGCAACTCCCTCCTCTGAACATGAAGTCGGTGACATTTTTTGAAATTTTATCTATTTGTTTTGAGATAGCGCTCACAATGGAAAAAGAGCCTGGCCTTGAACTCAGAGATGCACCTGCCTCTGTCTCCCTGCTGAGAGTAAATATGAGCATCACCATTCCTGGTTCAGTGGCTTTTTTTTTTTTTTAATGGGATGGTGAAGTGTCAGAATTTCACAATAAAGTATCTGTTGACAGTGACTGTCCAGCAGATGGTGGGGGTAAGAATGGCTGAGCATTACTAACAACATGATGGGATTCTGTTTGCTTGTTGAAGGGCCAATTCTCATGATGCAGTCAAAGCAGGCCTTGACCTCATTATCAGGACTAGTTTTCCTCTCAGAAAACAGTTCTGTGGCAGGGACAGGGTAAGATTTTTGTAGTCTGTTTCCTACTATCAAAGCCACCAGAATTCTTTTGTGTTATCTGAATGAGATTTTTCTCCAGATCTCAATAAGAAATAGTATTGCCAGGTAGTTTTAGGCAGTATGTGATAAAACCCCGAGTGAAATCCATCTCAGGTCTCTGTTGCCCTTGCTGGCCTGGAATTGATGGCACTGCTCCTGAATCAGGCTTTTGAGTGCCGAGTTTGCAGACGTGTGCCCCAGCGCCCAGCCTGGCCCACTTTTAAATGCCATTCACCTCTTGTACCTTCAGAATAGAATGGGTGTGGTAATAGCAGTGCCAGACCAAGCATGGAGACCATTCATCTTCAAAGTGTCTCATGATACCAGGCCAGGGAGGTGACTCCACGAGCAAAGTGCTTGCCTCCAGGTGTGAGGAACTGAGTTTAGAACATCTGTCCCCAAGGGCTGGAGGGAAGAAACAGGCGGGGCCTGGGGACTTGCGGGCCGGCTAGCACAGCCCCAGTTGGTGAGTTCCAGGTTCAGTGAGAGACCTTGTCTCCAATACAGAAATATATAATAGAAATAGGCTAGGGAGACTGCTTAGTGGGTAAGAACACTGCTATGCAAGCATAAGAAACCAAGTTCAGATCCCAACAACCATGGGCGGGGGGTGGGGGAGGACAGCTTATGGTTTCTGGCTGCTAATCTAACCAGGTTCAGAGAGAGACCCTGCCTCAAGGGAGTATGATAGAGAGTGATAGAGCAGGACACCTAAGGTCCTCTTCTGCCCTTCCCTGCAGACCCAGACATGCACACGTGGCATAAGCTCACTCTCAAGCCAGCACACACACACACACACCAAAAAAGTCAAATAAGGTGGAGAACACTAGAGAAAGACACCCAGTATGAACATGTCCACGCATGTATGCCACACACTTAAATATTTCATAAATAATTATCTACTCAATAAACTGATTTTCATTTTAACATTTAGATTCGATGGCAACAAACAGTCAACGTAATAGACAACAAGTTGAAAGGCATCTTCGGTGACATACTTCTTTCGTCTGCATGTGTAGCCTACAGCGGAGTCTTAACACCAGAATTCCGCCAGTCAGTGATGCAGAAATGGGAGGACCTCTGCAATCAACACACAATCACCTTGTCATCCAAATTTTCCCTGATGAAAGTGATGGCAGAAAAAAATGAGGTCGTAACATAATTCTACTATGCAATTCAGTGGCTTTCATTGGTGGTTGTTTTGGGGAATGTGTTTTAGGCATGGATGTTTTCCATAAATGATTGTGACGGGTGAATTATTGTTTTTCAGCCTTTTGTTCCTTCTTTTTTAACTTGCAGATCTAGTGCCTCCATTTGCTGTATCTATACTGTTTCTCATTCTCTAATCAAATCACAAAATACTCTTTTTTCTGTTGTAATTCTAACATCCTGTCATAATGAATCTAGCTAGTTTCTCTGAAACTCCTTTCAGTAATAGAATTAATGCAGTTACTTAACCATGGGTGCATTCTTAGCCATAGCCAAAAGCGCAGGCCTATATTTACCAATAGACATCTATTGTCCATGCAGATAAGTCCTTTGTGTATATTTAAAAGATTAAAAAAGAGAAATGCCTACTACTATTTAATCCTCCTCATTCTAGATTAGTTTCTTCAGTGACAACTCTACTTCAATGGACCTTACAACCTATAAGGTCTCAGGAGGAAATACCAGCTTCTCTGTTTCATGATGGCTGACCTTCTAAACACGTGACTAATTGCATTAGATACATATGCCCTGAATGTTCCAGTTAAGAGTCTAAGATCGTAAGCCCACATAATAGTTTTATACCAAAGCACAGAATGGAAGCCACACATGTTATTTAGAAAGAACACATCTAAAACATTAAGACTGAGGATTTTTTTAAAGGGAGAAAATGCACAAAGACTACAAATAAAGATGAAACAGTCTCTGTGGCCCAGAGCATACTAATGTTATCAGATCTTACTTCACCCTAAGAATGGGTTTGATTCTCCAGAACTATAGCAACAGTTCTAAACTTGTTTATTGATAACAAGACCTCAAATATTAAGCAGACATTTTTTATTTACATCTCACCAACCCATTCCTCCTCTGTTTCTGTTCAGAAAGGGGCAGGGTCCCCGTGGGTGTCAACAAATCTTGGCATATCAAGCTGAGGTAGAACTAAGCTCCTCCCCTTGTATTAAGGCTGGACAAAGCAACCAAGTATAAGGGATAGGTTCCCAAAAGCAGCCGAAGCATTAGGGATAGGCCTGTTCCCACTGTTAGGAGACACGCAAGTAGACCAAGCTACACAACTGTCACACATATGTAAGAGGGCTTAGGTCAGTTCCACACAGGCTCCCCAGTTGTCAGTCCAGTCTCCATGAGCCCCTATGAGCCCATGTAAGTTTCAGTGGGTTCCCTTGTGATGACCTTGACCCTCCTGGCTCATACAATCCTTCCTCCCTCTCTTCAACAGGATTCCCTAAGCTCAGCCCAGTTCAGCAAACATTTTAAAAGTAAAAATAAACTACAGATCAAACAGATAAACTAGTGATGTGCTTGGGATGAGGTGACCTCCATAGGCTCATGTATTTAAATGGCTGGGTCCTTAGTTGGTGGCACTTTTTGTAGAAGTGTAGGGAGGTGCTGATGGGGGAGGTCCTTCTGGTTATATGTTTATCTTATTGGTTGATGAATAAAGCACTGTTGGCCAATAAGAAAGCAAGATAGATGGGACTAACAGAAGCAGGATTCTGGGAAATGTAGTGAAGAAGCAGCCACCATGTGATCCCAGGAAGACGGGAAGCATTCCGCCGGCGTCCTCAATAAGATGTTTATAAAATATATAGATTAATAGTTATGGGTGAAACTTAAGATAGAGCTACCAAATAGAAATCTGAGACATCTGGTTCTGTGGCAGGGCTGGGGACAATGTGATGCCAGGGGTCTGCTCGTTCTATGGCAGTGCTGGGGACACGTGATGCCAGGGGTCTGCTCACGCAGCCAAACTTGGCGACGGGATCCAACACACCCAGATACTTCCAAGGCCCTGGTAACAGTCCCACCTCCATCCACAAGAAGAGGACAGACATCGGGAGTATTGCAACTGTTTGCATATAACAGAAGGGAACCTTGGTCCCATACCCACCAGGAGAGGAAGAGATTCCTGCTACATCCATCAGAAGAAAGAATGAGAAGAGGACAAGGTAAAAGCACATTCAACAACAGAAAAACCAAGATGACACCACCGGAGACTAGGAACCATACACCAGCAAGATCTTAACATCACGATGCAGATGAACCAGAAGAGAATGACCTTAAAAACATCTTCATGACAATGATAGAGGGCCTCAAAGAAATGGAAGAAAAAACAAACCAAAAAATATAAGATCAACAAATCTCTCAAGGAAACAGTTCAAGACCTAAAAACTGAAATAGAGACAATAAAGAAAGCACAATCTGAGGAAATGCTGGAAATAGAAAAGCTGGGTAAACTATCAGGAACTACAGATGCAAGCATAACCAACAGATTACAAGAGATGGAAGAGAGAATCTCAGGAGTTGAGGACATGGGGGAGCAGAAAGGTTGAGCCAGGTGAAGAATAGAAGATAACAAGAATGGAGATACCATAATAGAGGGAGACATTTTAGGTTTACAGAGAAATCAGGCACTAGGGAAATGTCTGGAGAGCTACAAAGATGACACCAGCTAACAATCTAAGCAACAGAGGAGAGGCTACCTTAAATGCCCTCCCCTGATAATGAGATTGATGACTGACTTATATGCCACCCGATAGCCCTTATCCAGCAGCTGATGGAAGTAGAAGTAATTACTAATCACTGAACTCAACTGGAATCCAGTTGCAGAGAAGGACAAGTGATGTGCACAGGGGTCCAGACCAGGCTGGTAAAACCCACAGAAACAGCTGACCTGAACATCAGGGAGCTCTTGGTCCCCAGACTGATAGCTGGGAAACCAGCATGGGACTGATCCAGACCCCAGGAACATGGGTTTCAGTGAGGAAACCTCAGAAATCTACAGGACCTCCTGTAATAGTTCAGTACTTATCCCTAGCATAGGTGTGGACTTTGGGAGCCCATTCCACATAGAGGGATACTCCCTGAGCCAAGACACAAGGAGGTGGGCCTAGGCCCTATCCCAAAGGATATGATAGACTCTAGTGACACCCTATGGAAGGCCTCACCATCCAGGGGGAGCAGAAAGGATATGTGATAGGTAGGGTTTTAGCTGGGGGGGGTAGGGGAGGAGGGGAGGGAAAGGGAACTGGGATTGTCATGTAAAACAATCATATTTCTAATTCAAATAAAAAAATCGGCAAAAAAGAAAAAAAATCTTAGTCATTGGCCAGCAACATTGTACCTAATGTAAGACTCTTTGTGTTACTTGGGACTTTAACGTGTTGGCAGGCGGAACTTGGGCGGCTTGGTGGAAAGATTCCTGTTTCTACAGTGTCGTGATCAAAATTCCAATTTGCTTTAAGTCACTTGTTCCCTTGGTCCTCTTGGGGATTATTTTTCTAAAAGCAATGGTGGTTTAGGATCCTTCGTGACCCTTTACAGGAGCTAAGGCTGTGCAGAAGTTTCTGAACTGGTAAAATACACTAGTGTTTCCTTTCCAGATCCGCCGGTGGCATAATCAAGGGTTGCCTCTCGGTCAGCACGCAACAGAAAATGCCATCTTGATGAAAAGTACCCAGCAGTGGCCCCTGGTGATTGACCCGCACAAGCAAGCACTCTACTGGATCCGTCAGATGGAAGGGCCTCAGCTGCAAGAGATTTCTGCTGAAGATAGTAGTTACCTCCAAACACTTAAAACGGCCATGCAAGCAGGAGAGCGTGTCCTCTTGCATGTAAGTGGACAATGTAGTCGGATTCCTTCTTTCTAGTGTATGCCTTGTTATATGCAATGAACGTAAGAGGGAGGAGTTTTCAGTGTCCAGGATTTTGGTCAAACAAATGTATACACAATTACACATACATGCATGTATTATATGTGTGTTATATATGTGCACATATGTACATAGTTTAGCTCTCTTACACCTGTCTTTCTCGGAAGACATCAACCATGCGTCTTTTCAACTGATTGGTCTGAGACGATTTTTTTCTGTCTGTCTGTCGGACGTTTTCAGAATACCCCTGAAGCATTTCCTCCCAGCTTAAAGGCAATTCTGAAGAAGGACATTTTCCAGAAAAGAGGGCAGCATTACATCAAAATTGGTGGCACTGAGATAGAGTACAACAAAAGGTTCAGGTAACGACCCCACAGTCAAATCCAGTAGCATGAACACGGAAGGCCGTGTGCATCCATCCTGCTGACTGTGATCCTGAGGAAAAACAGCCATGGCATCATGAACATTCCTCTTGGTTTTGTGGGTTGTGACTGTCACTCATTTTCAGAGAGTGAGTTTTATCAGTGTTGTCAGGCTGTATGTACCTCATGGGACTGTGGCCAAAGCTGAGCGGGAAGTCAACAGGCAGGAAGCCCGGCCCACTTAGCCCAGAAGAGTTTGATTTGATCCCCTGACCAACACCAGCACAGACATGATAAGCTTTGACCACTTTAAAAGAACAAAAACTCCAGGCCTGAAGTGGTGGCTCAGCCAATGGAAATATGAACAACCGGGCCCACAACACGCATCTGCAAAGGGTAGCACACACTTGTAGTCTTAGCTTGGGGAAGGCAGAGACCAGTCCCTAGAATTCAATGGCCAGTCATCCTCACCATCTGAGAGATCCTGTCTCAGAAAGTAAGGAGAGCACTGAAGGGAAATACTTGAAGTCAGTCTTTAGCTCAGACACACACACACACACACACACACACACACACACACACACACACACACCACATTCATATTTAGTATTCAGAACAAAAAGATTTCTACCCAGGGAGGTAGAAGCACTAGGAGGGAAAATGGGAATCCTTAACAACTACAGAGACTTCTTGGCCTCAGATGAGCAATATGGAGGACTGGGCTCCTAGACAGTCAACACCCACCAAAGCCACTGGAGCTAGTGGACTTAGAGGTCCTTTGTCTCTTGAACTCAAACACTCAGTTCTGTGGGAAACAGCAAGGGTGATTTTTGGAGAGGAATTTATTCTGGGTTCCTGGTGAGACATAAGAGACAGGACTGATTGAAACAGAGTTCCCATATAGCAAAATTGTGTCACAAAGCTGTGTCATCATCAAGGATCCTTATGTAGAGGCTCATGCAGGTCACCCACTCATCCCATCACATGGGAGTTCATGTGCCTCAGTAGCTTCAAGAGAAGAGAAAGCAAGAACCCAGAACAGTAACAGTGACTCTTAAACACATTTGATGTTTCTGGCCTCCAGCCAACACAGAAGTGCCATTAGAACCAAGACCGTTCCTGGCTTCTGGTCAAGGACAAGGATCAGAACTGCTCATTTTGAGGTCCCTGCCCCTAAACTGCCAGGGCAGGCTTGCTTCCCTTCTGTTCTGTTCTCCTCTCAGCTGCACAGCCTCTGGGGCTGCAGTGGGAAGCTACGCCCTCCTCCAGGCAGCTTCACGAAGAGCTAGTTTGTGGTAACATTTAATGGCCACAGAAACACAGTTCCCAGGAAGGCCTTCCAGGTGTCTCTTTGTGGGCAAAGCCTGGGGAGTCATAGTAATTGTAGCCAACTGATTCCCAGAATGGATGTCTTCCAGAAGGTAGGAACATGGTATTGCTTTAAAAGACAGATTTGGGGACATATCTCCACTCTCTCTGGCCATGCCTCAGCCTCACTTTTTAAAAGTGGAGTAGACTTGTGCCTGCTCTTCTTAGTTGCTATAAGCAAAGCAAGACCAGAATCTCATTCCTTCTTACTACCTGCTCTAAGCCAACACCATTCCTCCTGCCCTTCCTCCCACCCCACCTCACCCCTGTGCCCAGGCTGCCTTTCAGCTAGAAAGTCCAGTAACTCCAAATCCCCAAAACTCTATGACCATTTGTCATAGGCCCTGGCCTTATGCTTAAACCCAGAGGCTGTTATTAAAGTATTAAACACATACTTCTGCACATAGTATAAACCAAGAACATGCATTGAGCACAAAACTGAGTAACACTAAAAATGAATCTTTTCACTTCCAGAAAAATATAGTTTATATTATTTAGACATTTGGTTTCATCTTATTCTTCTGTAAGTTGTTTGACTAACTGGTCTCTTTCTCATTTTTAGGTTGTACTTATTCACAGAACTAGACAACCCCCATTTCCTTCCATCCGTTTATAACTTTGTTACTGTTATCAACTTCACGGTAACATTCCAAAGCTTGCAAGATCAGCTTTTATCTACAGTAATAAAACAGGAATTTCCTCATTTAGAAAATCAACGCGCTCAGTTACTAGAGAGTATTTCTCTTGACTCTGTAACTCTGGAGGAACTGGAGGACAAAACATTGACCTTACTCCAGAAAACAAAAGGTGAGGAGAGACACTGAGTATGTTCAAGAGACTTAAGTGAAAGTCAGAAGAAGAAAAAATGAGCTAATTTCTGAACTGGGACCCAAAATGCCAAGTCCCCGTTACTACCATATAGCCAGTTGAGATGGGGAGTCCCACCCATTTCTAAGTTTCACATTGTGAATTTTGATGTTCCTTGTTACCCATGTTTACTTAGTTCCTTCTATACACATTTGACCACCAAACACTGCACCTAAAATTTTAAGCAAATCTCAGGGGTGGGGGTGCAAATTGACTCCTGCCAGTGCTATCTTCATTCTCCAGGCATCTCCCATCTACTTCATGCAAAGCTGGCCACAGACACTTAGGGTCACCAAGTGTTGATCCTAAAGGACCTTTTATAGAGAAAATGTCATGTGACTCTTAGATATCACATTAAAATGTATTTATTAGCAAAGAAGTCAAAATTGCTCTCCTCTTGCTAGAAGAAAATCTAGAATATTTTTGTAGCAATAAAACATAAGTTTATGTCAACTTCTTCCTGGCTCACACTGATACAACTACACCTAAGTCAACTGGGGAGAAAACACAGTTTATCTGACCCTAAACTGTCTTCAAGTTTGAATTTGTGTCTCATTAGGAGACACAATATGTGATCCCCTGGAGCTGGACTTCTAGGGAGATTTGAGCCCCGCAATGTTGATGCTAGGAATGGGGCATGAGTGCTGGGAACAGGACTTGGGTCCTCTACAAGAGCAATGCATGCTCTTCATGGATGAGCCATCTCTAGCACCCATAATAGTTCTTTAAAAATGTAACTAAAAAAGGCCAGGTGTGGTGGCACATGCTTTCAATCCCAGGACTTGGAAGGCAGAGGCATTTGCATCACTGAATTTGAAGCCAGCCTAATCTACATAGCAAAACTTGTTCTCAAGAAAGGGGGTGGGGAAGAAGGAAAGGAAGAAGGGAGGGAGGGGAGAAAGAACGAAAGAAAGAGAGGAAGGAAGGGAGAGAGAGAGAGAGAGAGAGAGAGAGAGAGAGAGAGAGAGGAAAGAAAGACAGACAGACAGACAGAAAAATGGTTTATAAGGAAGATCTTAGAGCTCCCTTGATATATTTGAAGTGGGAAGAATTTCAGTCTGTCTAACATGGTGCTTGCTCAAAAGACTTTTGCAGTCAGATAACATTGAAGAATGAGCCTCACTGGTCAAAAGGAAATAGCAGAGTGTATTACACGAAATAATAGTATGCTTGATATTAGGGGTGGGGCTAGGGATCAAACCCAGAGTCTTGTGCGTACAGGTAAATACTCCAACCACTGAGCTACATCCTTAGCCTGTGTGTGTGTGTGTCTGTCTGCCTGCCTGCCTGCCTGCCTGCCTATGTGCGTGTGTCTGTGTCTGTGGGTGTAGGTGTGTCTGTATCTGTCTGTGTGTGTGTAAGGTCAAAGTATTCTTTATGATGAAATTGTTACCTATTGTGCTCCTGTAATAAAAATGGAATTCACAAACAGAATTGAGAAAAGGGAGTGAGAAGTGGGGCCTGATTACTGTCAATCCTACTTCTTAGAAATATTTAATTAATCAACCGGGCAGCGCACACCTTTAATCCCAGCACTCGGGAGGCAGAGGCAGGTGGATCTCTGAGTGCAAGGCCAGCCTGATCTACAAAGGGAGTTCTGGGACAGTCTCCAAAGCTACAGAGAGACCCTGGGGGGGGGGTAGGATTAATCATTTTAAACCTATCTGAAGTCCATGCCCACACTTGAGTCTCTCTTTTCTAGCTCTTTATCCTAAACCTTATGTTTCAGTCAAAATTCCTTTAAGAAAACCTCCAACCCTGCTTTACTATTAAAAGAAAAAGAAGAACCCAACTGGACATAAAACTGACAAAAAAAACCCACAAGTATAAACTCTTACAGTACCCGGAGCGGAAAACAGCTACTTGTCATTTCAATGGTTTGTTTAATTTTGTTTTTTGTTTGTTAGGAAATGTATTAGATGATGAAGAAATTGTAGAAACCCTAAGAAAATCCAAAATGACTTCAAATGAAATTTCCAAACGTATCAAAGAAACAGAAAAGGCAGAAGGTGAAATTGAAGCAATCCGCAAGAGCTACCTCCCCATAGCCACACGGGGCGCTCTGCTCTACTTCCTGATGGCCAGTCTCACGCAGGTAGACTATATGTACCAGTTCTCCCTGCAGTGGTTCCGGCAGGTTTTTGTTTTCTCAACAGTTTCCAAAACCAAGCATGATCAGAAAATGGACAAAACATCCAAGGAAAAACATGATGATGATGATGAGACTTCTTCAAGTATCTCAGATGAACAGAATCCAGAAAGTAGGAGAACTCCCTTATCCAAGAATAGTAAAGACGTAATAGATACATTGACAAGAAACATATTTAAGGTAAGCTGTCCTTTTACCATGAGTTTTGCCAGCACTGCCTCTCGGGCTTGTGTAACAGTTGTGGTTTCTGCAGGCGGCCTCTTCAGCTCTATTCAATGAGCATAAACTCTGCTTCTCCTTCCGGCTTTGCACTACAATCATGAGAAATAGTGTCAGTGACACTCGGGTGGCCGATGATGACATAGAATTCCTTCCAGAAGAAGAATGGAACATCTTTTTATACTCTGGCCTTTTGACAAATATTAGAAATATACTAACCAAGACTAGATTGAATAGTAAGTAAAAATAATTTCTCTGGATATGTTTTCCTTTTTTTTTTTAAGCCACTGGCATATGTTTCCTTGTAAAATGCTAAATGATTTTGAGGTTTACTTCTGTGATTGAGGTCAAATTCTATGTCAAACTCACAAATGTGTGAACATGCAGTCAGCATGTTCTTTGTTTGTTTGGGGGAAAACATTTCACTATATAGCCAGGCTAGCCTAGAACTCATGATCCTCCTAAGTCATTTTTGTGAGTGACTGAATGAGTAAATAAATCACAACTAGTAAGATTATGGTGGTCCTAATATAAAGCAGATTACCTATCAGTAGTGACTAGGGACACCCACATTGACTACAATGCCATCAGGCCCCTTCCTGCATAATGTTCTTCACTTACTATTGAAAACTTGAGCCAAAAAGCATGCCTGTCTGTGGTGGTCTGAATGAGGACAGCACCCAGAGGCTCGTATGTTTGAATGCTCAGTCCTTAGTGGAACTGTTTGGGAAGGATTTGGAGGTGTAGCCTTGTTGGAAAAGCTGTGTCACTCAGGGTGGGCTTTGAGGGTTCAGGAGTCCATGCCAGGCCCAGCATCTCTTTCTCTCTCTGTCTGGTGATCAGGATGTAAAGCTCTTAGCTACTGCTTCAGCTCTATGCCTATCTGCTTCCTACCATGATGACCATGAACTAACCCTCTAAAACTGTAAGCAAGCCCCTAATTAAATGCTTTATTTTATGAGTTACCTTGTTCACCATGTCTCTTCACAGCAACAGAACAATACATAAAACACACAGTCACTCAATGACTGAAGCTTTTAAGTTCTGTGATGTAGCAAAAGCAATGCTAAGAGGGAAATGTATGACTATAAATATATAAAAACAGAAAGCTCTCAGGATTGGAGACATGGCTTAGTAGTTAAGAACATATATGCTCTTACAGGGGACTCAAGTTCAGTTCCTAGCACCCACGTCAGGCAGCTCCCAACTGCCTATAGCTCCAGTTCCATGGAGATGCAATGCCTGCCAGCACCTGCACACACATGCACGGACCCTCATACAGGCAGACACGCACACCGACCATTTAAAAAATAAAAATAAAGATCTCAGGTCAACAAAATAAATTTCTACCTCAAGAACTGCTTTTCAAAAGATCACCAAAGTGGATGTCTCATACTTTCTCGTTTCAGAACACGTTATAAAACTGCATTGCTATTAAACAAGTAGGTTATACTCACATAAAAAACAGACAAAATGAGGAGCTGGAAAGAGCTCATTGGTTAAAAGCACATACTGCTCTTGAAGAAGGGACCAAGTTTAGTTCCCAGCATCCACATTAGGCAGCTCACAACCACCTATAACTCGAGCCCAAAGAGACCTGATGCCCTCTTCTGGTCTCTGTGGGCAATGGCACTCATGTGCACATTCTCCCTTGCAGACATTCACATATACACACCATTTTAAAATGAAAATCTTTTTTTTAAAAAGTCAAGGGCATAGAATAAAGATCCCACAAGTTTACACATACATTTGTGTTCAAATAATCACCAACCTATGTTAGGAAAACTGGATAAGCACATATAAAAGAATGAAGTTGGACCTTTATTTGTACCAAATACAAATATTAAATCTAAATGGGTTAAATGTAAGCCCTGAAACTATAAAAGTCCTAGCAGAGGGCCAGGGAGATGATGACTCAGTTGGTAAGGTGCCTTCTGTGCAAACATGAAGGACTAAGTTTAGATTTGAGGCACCCACCTTAAAAAACGGGTACAATGATCGGTGCTTGGAACCACTGGAAGCTGATGGGGCCACTCAGGGAGCTTCCAGTTCACTGAGAAATGCAGTTTTAAAAACAGAGATGGAGAGTAACTGAGCAAAATCACCAAACATTGATCTCTGACCACTGCATGTATGTATACACACATACAAGCACATCCTCATGAACACACACACACACACACACACCTTTTTATTAAAATCCTTACAGGTAATAAAAAGTTTATGTCACTGGTATTAGTCACTAGTACTACAGGAATGCTTAAAGGAAATAATTTCAGGAAAGAAGGAACTATTTAGGTTCACACTTTCAGGGGCTATTTGTCTAAGGATGAGGGCAGGGATTTTCAACACAGCTCGTTCA
The DNA here is from genome assembly GCF_003668045.3 of Cricetulus griseus. Classification (NCBI taxonomy): domain Eukaryota; kingdom Metazoa; phylum Chordata; class Mammalia; order Rodentia; family Cricetidae; genus Cricetulus; species Cricetulus griseus. The sequence continues at coordinate 12,574,516 of NC_048598.1, read as the reverse complement.
CACACTGGATCAGGAAGCAGAAAGCCTGGGCTGGAACCAGAAGTGGATCATCACCTCTAAGGCCCACCCACCACACCAGGATCCCCTTTCCTCTAGGTTCCAAACCTCCCAGAACAGAGCAACTGGCTAAGGCCACCCTTTTACACATGCACCTGTGAGGAACCCTTGGCATGGCCGTGATATCTTTAATGTTTATGTACTCCTGGTGGAATTGCAAATATGAAAAATGGAATGACATTTCTTCAAAACATTAAATTATTAAATTATTATTAAATGATCCAGCAATCCCACTCCAAGTATACATCCAAAAGATTGTGGCAAATCTGGAAGGCACTTGCCCGGCCACGATCACAGCTGCACATTTGCAAAAGCTAATGGGTGTCTGCAGCTGCGTGTCTACCAATCAATGGAGGGGTAAACAAAATTTGACATAAATTTTGTTTAAAATTCCAAATTTTAAATTGGAATCGAATTTGAAAGAAAGGAAGTCCCATTTCACATTACTGCATGGTTAAGCCTTAAGGACATTTGTTGAAGGAGATAAGACAGTCACAAAAATACAAACACCACTCCTGTGAGGTGTCTGAGGAAGGCAGTTCATAAAAATAGATAGTTGACCACCAGGAGCTCGGAGGAAGGCAAAGGAAAGAGAAGTTGTGTCTGGGAACAGAACAGCTCTGGAGATCTGCTTTACACAGTGAGATGTACGTAATACTGAGTTCTGTGCTGAAAATGGTTTAAATAGTCAGTTTTGTTCTAGAAGAAACAACATAACACAAGCTTATCTAGTTAATGTGTCTGTCTATTCATTGCGATGCTGGGGACAGAACTCATGGGCTCACACATGCCAGACAAGCATCCTGTTGAGCTATGGCCCCAGCCCCTCCAGCTGATTTTACATGAAGTGGCTCTTTGCTCAACAACAAATGCTTGTCAATTATCTACTCTGGAATGGGTCACCAGAAGGTGAAGGATTTCTCTCTCCTGCGACTGTTTTCCCTTCTCTCTCAGGTATATTTGAAATACGTAGGAAGGAGCATCTTCAATGGGTGACAGACCTGAGATGGGAGCAATGCCAGTACCTCAGCAACCAGATGGAGCCATTCTCCCTTCTCTGCAGATCGCTCTTGTCAAACGAGCAGCAATGGAACACCTTTAGGGACACTAAGGCTGTGTACTTTCTAATGAGCACACCCTTCGCCTCAGAAGAGGCTTTACCTCTGCAAAGTCCCAGATCGTCACAAGACGGTAGGGACCTTAGCACTTTAGCCTAACCTCAATAAGTGTGTGTGTGTGTGTGTGTGTGTGTGTGTGTGTGTGTGTGTGTGGATTTTCAATGTATAGAGGTAGATCCTGAGAGGCATGCCTAGCACTTGAGGGCAACGGCAGGCAGATCTCTTGAATTCAAGGCTAGTCTGGTCTATAGGACAGCCAGGGCTACGTAGAGAAACCACCTTGTCTTGAAAAAAAAAAAAAAAAAAAAAAAAGAGCAGGGCGGTGGTGCACACACCTTTAATCCCAGCACTTGGGAGACAGAGACAGGTAGATTTCAGTGCATTTAAGACCAGCCTGGTCTACAAAGCAAGTTCTGGGACCACCAGAGATGTTGGGAAAGGGGGGAAATGGGAATGAGGAGAGGGGCATTGCTATGTTTGCTCTGTGTGGCATGTTTGAGTCAATGCCATTCTCACAATAAGGAAGTGGTTTTTAGGAATTTCACTGTTATAGGTGAGAAATTTGTGTGAGTTCTGGACTTTGGAAAAATCAAGTATGTCGGCCTGTCATTATAGCACACTGGTTCTGAACCTTGCATCTGAGGGAACCTTCACAGGCCCCTCATTTTATGTAGTAGACACGTTCTAAAAGTTACACAGGAGCTGGGCATACAGCCCAGTGGGAGAGCACTTGCCCAACGTGTCAAGGCCCCTGGGTTCAATCCCCAGAACCACAAAAAAGAAAGAAAAAGATACCCATGAAAAACATAACAAGCCCAGGGAAGGACTACACAGGAAATGGATCTGTTTGCTTGCTTGTTTGTTTCGAGATAGTGTTTCACTGTATAGTCCTGGCTCCTGAACTCACTCTGTAGACCAGCCTGGCTTCGAACTCAGAGATCTGCCTGCCTCTGCCTCCTGAGTGCTGGGTTTAAAGATGTGCGTGACCACAGGCTGGCGCACACAGATCTTTCAGGAGCTGCCGTTTGTCTAGTTTTCCTTTTCTCTTTCTGCTTTGAACCCCACTTCCTTTTTTCTCGTCCTTTCCACTATGAAATGCCCTACTTGGGACACAGCCTAGTTTGTTTCCTGCCACATTTTTCTCCATTTGTGCTTGCAGAGTTTTGTTCTTATGCACATAAGGTATTCCTATAGCATCAGGATTCTCACACATACTTCCTCTCTGTCAGAAAGAGAATTCCAGAAGTAGAAATACCGAACAGAGGAAACACTTGTCATGTGAGAAGTCCCTGCCAGGTTGATTTCTTAAAAAAAAAAAAAAAAAAAAAAAAAAAAAATTATGTATTTTCACCAGCAGTGTGCGTGCCTAGCCTTTTAAAATATTTTTTTTTATCTTTAAGTATATGTGTATTAAGGCATGTATATACACATGACTACAAGTGCCCACAGAGGCCAGAGGTACCTGGAGCTCAAACTAATAGGTGCCTGTGAGCCACCTGATGTGGGTGCTGGGATTCAAACTTGGGTCCTCTGGAAGAGCAGTGTGTGCTCTGAACCACTGAGTCATCTCTCACGCCCAACTGCCCATTTTCTAACGGAAGGCTTGATCTCTTTTGAGTTGTACCAACCTGAAAAGTTCAAAATACTTCAATTTTAATTGCCGTATTAGTATCTTCTAAAGCACTATCGGTGAGTTGATCTGCCTATTCATACATATACTTTATTCATTTTTAAATGAACTGCTTATGTCCATTTTGATTGTTCATAAGAATACTATTAATGTATATGAGTCATTTTGTGTATGTTTCTAAATCTGATTATCACTTATTTGTTGATAGAAACTGCAGCATACAGGCAGCAAGATGTTCATGAGTTTTGTCTATTTTCTCTACCTCCTTCCTTGTCCACTTGTAATGAAAAAGCCCCACTCACCCATGCACTTTCGTTTGTGGATCACTGTTTCTTCATTTATTTGCATTTATCACTAAATATCTGTATTCCCTACTATATCTTAATAGAGGGCAAAAATCAATAACTTTTATGTAAAGGAACTCGGTTAACCCTTCTTGTAAAGTGAGGATCTTTTTATTTTGCAAATAACTCCGAATTTATCACTTGTGATTGAATTTACACATACCCGTGGGATTTTTTTTTTCAAATCAAAATATATATTTGCTTTATAATCCAAGTTGTATGTAAAGTTTAGTCATTGGGGAAATACCAGGGAAGCAATGAAATTAGGAACAACAACAGCTATGGCTGGAAATAAGGCCTGGAGGGCGTCCCCACTTTGCAAGCAAGCCTGCATCACCACAGAGAGAGGAGTCAGTGTGAAAAATTAAATAACTGAGTAAATTCTCAAAATTTGGTAATCCTATCTGAGCTTCTGGGAGTTCTTACCTCCCCATCTGTTTTAGGTGTTGTGAGTAAAAATCTCTCAACTATACATTGGAGCTCACTTGAGAGAGCGGATGCTGAGGGCCTGCCTGGTCCTCTGCTTCTCATTCTCCTTCAGTTTTTGCAGCTCTGTTCCTATGTCCCTAGCTGCATCCTGCCGGCTACATCCCTGTTCACATCATTTGGGCCTGCGTCTGCTTCATGGTAAAGGATATCAATGCCCCAAATCCTAGGAATAACACTTACTAATAAGTTATCCTAAATATAGCCAACCGTATTTCTTTTTTATGACTGAATTTCACCGCTGTCTGGTTATTAATTGCAGTCTCTTTCTCTTGATGGTATCTATCTAGTTGAACTTCTGAATGAAAATGATGAAATATTTAAACCTTTAAATTTTCCTTGGGAAAAACTCACTCCATTTCAAAGACTTATCTTGGTAAGATGAACTAAGACAAAAGATTATGATTCTAAGTATTTCAAGTAAGTTTATTGGTAGTTTGAACCCCTCAAAATTAAAATTTTATAAGCAAAATATGCTGACTTCTTCAAGCTGTGATTTACTGTACCTTGGTGTAGTGGGAGGCACCAGCATCCCACCCTAATAGTTCATCACAGGGTGGTCCTGTGCCCCCCCACATTCATCCTTTGTAGACAAGACGAAGCCTTGAGGGATGAACTGAGTTGCCCAGTGCCACCATTATCTCCCTGTTCTTTTGAGATACGCCCTGTCTACAAGCTCACTTTCTGCCCTTCTCCTCTGGGCTAAAATTACAAGGAGAGGCCCTGTCCTTTAGGGAGACAGCAATGGCTACCCAATCTGGTTATGACAGGTAATAGGTCTGATTCCTGTCTTTAATGTCCAGAGGCCATGTGAGTGACTCAACAGCTAAGCCACATTCAGCCAAGTGGTACTCTCGAAGGCAGCATTTTACACAGCTCCAACCTCTCAGTCGTGTTAGAATCTGGCTTGGGGTTTAGGAGATTCAGGATGGAATTAGGTGTATATCAGTCAGATTTGTTAAGGTAGCAAAATGCTTAAGATAATCAACTTATAAGGCTTATTTGGGCTGAATTTCAGCGGCTTTTCGGTCCATGGTCAGTGGATGGAAAAGAGGGGTGTATTAGTCAGGGTTCTCTAGAGTAATAGAATTGCCTAGTCCATTCTCGGACAGTTTCAGACTTGCCCTCTATGCAGGGATGCTGGACTTTCCCAGAACACACTTCATGGTCCTCATGTGGACATGTATCATGTAAGTAGGATGTATGAGGCAGTCTTCACAGGGAAGTTCTGTGTCCACTATCCATGCACTGTATGTGTGCCCAACATGGGTCACATGTCCAAAGCTCTCCCAGCCCTGTATTCTGTCCCACTTAAACTTACAGACTATGACATTGTTTTTTGTCTTCTGAATGGAGGATTAATTGTCTTCCAGTTGGGTTATCTTGCATCTTCTAACCCCACACTATATGGGTTCTTCTTGCTATAGAGATGACAGCAGAGCAGGAGGAACCCAGGAAAAGTGTCCTTTTTCAAAGCCAGAGATCACAGTGTGTACCTGTGTAGCCAAACCAAGCTCTCTTTGTGGAGTAGGGAAGAGCTTCGTAGGAACACAAGGTAGCTGGACAGGGGGAAACCAACTGTCTTAGTCAGGGTTTCTATTGCTGTGAAGAGACACCATGACCATGGCAACTCTTATAAAGGAAAAACATTTAATTGTGGCTCACTTACAGTTCAGAGGTTTAGTCCATCATTATGGTGTGCAGGCAGACATGGTGCTGGATCTGAGAGTCCTACTTCTTGATTGGCAGGCAATAGGAAGTGTTCTGAGACAATGGGTGGTATCTTGAGCATAGGAGACTTCAAAGCCCACCCCCACAGTGACATACAATGACATACTTTCTCCAATAAGGCCACACCTACTTCAACAAGGCTCCACTTTTTAATAGTGCTATTCCCTTTGGGGACTATTTCCTTTCAAACCACCACACCAACCAATGGTCAGGAGTGCCCCCCACCCCACCTGCTGTCTTGTTAACAGCACTTCAGGAAACTCTGGCTAGAGCCAGAACACTTCATTTTTACCACTGGGAATAGTCCTCTGTGTAGATTTTAAATTTACCTTGTCTTCATTGTATTTTTCAGATTAAAATTCTTCGGCCAGACCGTTTAGAGAATTCAGTAAAAAAGTTTATAACTGAAAAAATGGGAGGTGAATATATCCACAAGACTACAGTTAATCTGAAAGAATACTATAAAGAGTCCACAGCTCAGACACCGCTGATCCTCATTCACTCCTATGGTGAGCTACCTGTGACCAAGGGCACAGCCCCAACACCCCGTAAACTCAGGGTGGTACCCAGCACTCCTTTAGTGGGGACAAGAGGATTGTAGATTCGAGATCAACTTCTGTTTTGAATGTTTTTTAGACTAGCCTGTGCTACATGACCTTATCTGGAAAACACCACCTCCCTCCCCCATGCCAGCCAAAAAAGGGGATGTGGAGAAACAGAGCCTGTGTCCAGTTATTCTGTTTAAAGCTTCGTACCCTTCTAACATCTTTGAAAAGGGATTTTAACTTTAAACCATATGCAGGATGAATCTTTCTAAAAATATAAATCAAGATGAAAAAATGTATTAGAGTTCATTTTTTTGTAGAAACTATTTTCAAGCCCATAAAAAAAAAAAAACAAGTTGGGGCTCCACCCTTAAATTTATTGACTGTTTGCATTCACAGTGATCTTTGAGAGGTCCTATCCCATTCTGTGGTGGAACATGTTTGTTAGGGTCATGTCCATCAGTTCCTAAGCCATAGTCCTTCACATTTGGCTCAGAAAAAAACAAAAACAACAAAAAACCAAAAAAAAAAAAAACTTTGTCTGGTTTCTGTTTTTAAAGGCAACTATCAGAAGTGGGCTGTGTACCTCTGACCTACACACTCCCACCCCTGTCCCTTGCCTTAGCTCTGCGGGCCCTAAGGATAGCACCTCCTTTCAGTTTTCCTCAGCTCCACACCCTCCAAGTCAATGTGTCTTTAGAATTCACCACTCCCCCTACTCAGACTCCACAGGCAGAGGCTTTGTCCTGGGCACCGTCTCTCCTTGGGTCTTCTCACCAGATCTGCCAGATCATGGTGTACCAGATATGTACCTGACACCTGTAAAGATGCTGCCCTCCTCCTGCATGGCAGCAGGCCGCTGGCCAGCCCTCAAGTCAACAGCAGTCCTCTCTCAAGGAGAGATAGCTAAGGTTTGACCACACCCTTTCCTCACACACTTTTGCTGCTGATACCCCTGCACCAAGTCTCCATTCCCACACCTCTCTTCATCATGTTTTAAAACATGGTGTTTTAGCTGGGTTAGCAGCCTTCATGAGCGGTTGTTGTATCCATTACCAAAGGACAAAGGGACAAGTAGACACAGGCATGACAGCCCAACAGTCGTGCTCATAAGGAGCTACCATTCCCAGATGTTGGGAAACTTGTATCACAGGCCGGCAAGTGGTGGGGACACACTTTGAAATGTAGGCTTTCACTTCAAAACCTGAGTCATTCTCCTGCCGCTGTATCGTCTCCCACCACCCCAGCAGTAAGCGCAGGCTTGCATCTGCTGAGGGAACCAAGTGAGCTTACAGCTTGAGACACCTCTGCATGTCCTACAGGGATTGACCTCAACAATATCCTCCTAAGATTCGCACAAGAGTTAAAAGAAGCAAGTCCAAAGGTGACCATGATTTCCCTGGGCCGAGGCCAGGCGGCCAAAGCAGAAGAGCTCATTTTTAACGCTATGAACCAAAAGAATCAGTGGGTCTTCCTCCAGAACTGCCACCTTGCAGCATCCTTCATGCCAAGACTCTGCGCTATCATAGAGTCGTAAGTCCACGTCTGTCTGTCCAGGGTTAAACTAACTATCCGCACTGTGAAGTCACACTGCCAAGAGCAACACATAGTGTGCACAGCAAAGCGGAAGCCATGTATCTGGCCACTAGAAAACCCTCAGCTGCCCTGACCGCTGCCCTGATGACTGTCCTGAGAGCACACGGACTTTTCTTTTTTCCTTTTAAACACCTATTTAGATGGCATTTTCATCCTTATTTAGCACAGGACCTCATACACAGCCCTCAACAGTGTTTCCCTTTATGGCCTATGTTTACCCTGCTCCGACCTCCCCCAGCTGGAATCACTTCAAGGCTGCACTCCCCACAGCACTGACACACTTGATTTCCAGAGGCTCAGCCTTCTTGTTGACTGCATTTTGACGCTCAATTGCTATAACTCACCATGAGGGAAGAGTCAGCAATGTGTGAAATTAGAAATGTTTGAGCCACTTATGTTCCACAGGTCTGCATCTATTAAATGCCATATTACTAATTAATCTTTGCCTTCTGACTCTTGGGTGATTTCACAAGTGTCATCTTTTTTTTTTTTTTTCACTCAATAGTTTTTAAACTGCTAAAAGAGTAACGGTCTGAGAATAGCACCAACTGTCTTAGGAGAGACTTTAGGAATCTAAGTTGAGCAGTTACAGTCTAACTGAAGCCTCCTTTCAGGCAGTCAAAGCAGAAGAATGACAAGATGGGACCGCCACACCCTCACCCCACATGCTGGCCATGCAGACTAGGAAGATAGTAAAGTTTCTGCTGCCCTATTGCATTCATTTCATTTAGCCAGGTCCTACTGTCACTTACTTGGCTGTTCAGGTATCCCAGTTTGACCTGCCCACTCCCCACCCTGCTTTTTGAGATAGCTATGTAGGAAAGGCTGCCCTTGAACTTGTGACCCCCACTTCCTTCCCAGTGGGAGGTATGCACTGCCACACCTAGCTTCCGCTCAGGTCATGTTACAGAAGTTTTCTCAAGTTTGTGTATTTATGATTTTTTTAACTTAAGGGGAATAGAAACTGATGGATCTTTTACAATTCTTTGTACACCATCAAAGCCCTTGTTGTGAGTGGTGTCTTTGGCATTGAAATGATCCGTAAGGTCACAGAAACATTAAAATGTTCTGGCTCTGAGAAGATATTGCACAAAATTTTAATGTTTACATTTTTATTTTGCAGATTTAGTAATCCAGATATGGAGATGGACCCTGATTTTAGGCTTTGGTTAAGCTCAAAATCATATAGTTCTTTCCCAATTCCTATTCTTCAGAAGGGTGTGAAGGTAAGAACAAACTGGCAGGATTTCAGTGTTGACTGGCAGGTCCTGCTTGACTATCAAGCATCATCCCTCATTATTCTAAATTAAGAAGAACATGCATGGTGTACTCACTGTCAGCTTTTGCAGGGTAGGGAGGATGCTACCATAGTGTGTAGACCTGCTTGCAATAACTCCCAGCTCTGACACTTGCTTCTCAAAAAGGATGCTCATCTTCCAGTTGTTGAAAACCAAGATGCACACATCTGCATAGCTTTTTCCTTTATGCCTTCTACTTTTTTTCCCCTCAAGAACACTGTCTTGCTATGTTGCCCAGGCTGGCCTTGAACTCCTGAGCCCAAATGATCCCCCACCTCAGCTTCTTGAGTATGTGCCACTACACCCAACTGTGTGGCATTTTCTTATTTCTGTTCCTCTTAACCACTGTATGGCTCATTAACTCTCTGGAAAGTTCTAACAGAAGGAAAACAAACTGTTTGCTAAACTAGCCTTAATTGTGGATTTTGTCTGAATTGTGAATTCCAACAATGAAGACGTGGTTCGTCCTGTTAAAGACAGACTTCAAATGACAGAGAAACCAGTGAAGACACAGGCAGGGCACACTCAGTCAGCATTCCTAAAACTAGAAGGGCTTTCCTGCACCACTGCTCCTTACTGCTTCCATTCTCCCAGAGTCACTTCCCAGCAGCCCTGCCCTGGAGCAGACAGAGAAACCCAAGAGACTTTCAGCCTGTGACTTCAGATGCCCTGTTTACTTCCCAAGACCAGGCTGACTATGACCACGAGTGGCCTGTTGCCTGTGGCCAGGAGGAGAAGTTGGGAGGCAGTAGGAATAAAGAGGGCATAGAGTTTCAAGGACATTTGTTTTCCATTAGGTCCATTGCTCTAATTGCACTATCTATCAAGCTGGGCACGGTGGTGCATGCCTTTAACCCTAGCATCAGGGAGAGAAGGCAGGAGGTGGATCTCTGTAAATTTGAGGCCCGCTTCATCTGTATCTACATAGGGAGCTCCAGGCCTATCTCAAAACAGAGCCATGGTTAGAGACCTCCCTCCTTCCCCAAGGAAAAGTCTCCCTGTTACTGTAAACCAAGAGGGGCTACCATGCCAGCCATCTGCATATGCTCAAGTGACATCTTGAAGTCCCATCATGCATAGCTACATGACTCCCACTGCATCCCCCTGACATGAGTCACACGTAAATAATAAGTCTGATCTTGAACTAAGAAATCTCATGTTCATGTACACACATACACTTCCCCATATAATGTATTTGCATAGCCACGCAGTATTTATGTACTATACATCATAGAATTACACAAGGCACTCTATTTGCCAATGTTTAAATCAATTATATTCCTAGCTTGTGTGTATACACTCACATGCGCGCGCGCGCGCGCGCGCACACACACACACACACACACACACACACACACACACACACACACACTGTAAGCAGGTACTGATTAAGACGCTTGCTATCTCAGACTAGCAGCCATGCACACATAATAAAACCCTCATATTTAATCGTCTCAGCTACTCTGGTGAAGCAGGCAGCAGCTTGGATTCTCAAGGCAATCGGAATTCAATAACACAAAGTCACCACTCTCCCTTCTAATGTGATTGGCTATGTCCTATTTCCTGTGGTCTGGCTCCCTGTGTATGCTACCTGGCTGTTGTCTGGCAGCTCCTTTCCCTTGCCACGGCCTTAGCTCCCAGTGATGGAGCACACCAGCAAACTCTGTCCCTCCCGAACACTATGCTTGTGGTCACAGTAACAGTTACCACCCCAGGGCTGTGGTTTGTCTTTAAAATATGACTTAGACAGACAGACCTTTGTGAGCTCAAGGCCAGCCTCAGCCACATAGTAAGATCCATGCTAGCCACAGCTGCAGAGTGAGACCAGGTCTCAAAATTAAAATATGAATTAGAAGGTGATAGAAAATCTGAATCCTTTTACAGAGGATGTTCAAGAGGGCAAATGAACAAATAGCCTAGATTTGGACTTGGCAGTGGTCCTGGGAAATAGCTCTTGGCCATGTGCGTCACCAGTGCTGTGAGAAGTGGGGCCCACCAGGGCGTGTTCCCGTCTTAGAGCCACCTGGCATTTCCACTCCCTTTTCTTTTACAGATTGCTGTGGAGCCTCCCCAGGGATTGAAAAGCAATTTACTTCAAACGTTTGGATACGGAGGGAGTGGAGAAGTAACAGAAGAGATATTTGATAAGAATGATTGTGGACCGTGGTGGAAAAAGATTCTCTTCAGCCTCTGTTTCTTCAATGCTGTGATCAATGAGAGGAAAATTTACGGAACACTAGGCTGGAATGTCCCTTATCAATTCAGTTCTTCAGACTTGGCGGTGAGCGTGGGCTCTGGAAGGCAGGCAGGAGCTAGTAACAGAGAGCTGAGCTAAGCTAGTCTGCGTCTGCATGCTGCTAGGTGGGAAGAAAATGCACTGTGTAACTAGGAAATGGGGACTCCAGAGTCAGCTTTCTGGAATGCAGTGTCAGCCCCTCCGCTTGGGCTATACATGATTTCCTCTTCCAGACAGTCAGATAACCCCAGAAGTACATACCCATGGAGTCATTACAAGATGCAGCTCCGTGGCCTGCAGAGATGGCTCAGCAGTTAAGAGCACTGGCTGCTGTTCTTCCAGAGGACCTGAGTTCAATTCCTAGCACCTATGTGGTGGCTCACAACCACATGTAACTAGAGTTCAGGGGATATGAGGCCCTCTTCTGGCCTCTGTGGACATCAGGTACACACGTGGTACACAGATAACATATGCAGGCAAAACACCCATACACGTAAAAAAATAAAAATAGAAATCTTTTTAAAAAAAAGGGGGGGGGCACAACTCAGTGAATATAGGTGAAACATTTTGTTCGGTTCCTGACATATAAATCACTATAAATATTCATTTAAAGCAAGAAGGATTACCCTAAGTCACTGGGGTTTGGCAACTTAATAATCTTCTGTAGATTATTATCTTTTTATCTTTTTTATAGTACCTTGTGCTTTTGGGCAGGATATTTTCTTTTTTATTGTTTTGTTTTTTCAAGACAGGGTTTTCTCCATGTAGCCTTAGCTGACCAGGAACTCACTAGGTAGACCAGGCTGGCCTTGAACTCACAGAGCTCAACCTGCCTCTGCCGCCCAAGTGCAAGGATTCAAGGCATGCACCACTACCAGCCGGTTGGGATGTTTTCTTTATTGCTAACAGACAGAAAGGACAATAATGTCTGCTTAAACTTTTTCAAAGTTGTTGGGCAGCAGTGGCACACGCCTTTGATCCTAGTACTTGGGAGGCAAAGGCAGGCAAATCTCTGAGTTTGAGACCAGCCTGTTCTACAGAGCGAGTTCTATGACAGCCATACCCACAGAAAAACCCTGTCTCAACAACAACAACAACAACAAAATGAAATTCCCAAGTTTTTCCTTGCAGTTGGCTTCTGGTGTTAGAATGTTGGGCTGTTTCTGGGTTGTTGTGTTGTTGTTGCTGTTTTGTTTTGTTCGGGGGGTGGGGGTGGGGATTGTTTGTTTTCTAGGAAAGTCTTGGTTGTACCTATATCAGTAGGCCCACCCTGGGCAGGAGGTCTTCCATTCTTTTGTGTCTCTGTATCCATCAGGCGTCTCCACCCTCACAAGAAGCCACACACGGCACAGTAAAGCTCATTATTCCTGGGATCTCATGCGTGAGTGCCATGCTAGAATACAGAGCTATAGCCTGCCCATTATGTCTTCAATTTAACAGAGAAGAAAACTGGAAAGAAGTAACAACTTGAGAAAACTATCAAAAAATAAGAGAAATAATAAACAAATATCATGAAGCAAAATGAAGAGATTGCTACACTTGTGACATTAAATGTAGTGTGCACAAGGTCCTGTGCCTGCTCCCTAGCACATCAGTGAATAACATACTTGTGCCTTTTTTTTTATCTGCATTTATTTTATGCTGAATTTATTCCCATGCCATAAGCTTTTGTTTCTTCAGTTTCTTCTGGGATGTCTTTTTCTTCTGCGCACCCTCCTCTTCCGGCTTTGGAACAGTTTGTTCCTTTTTAGTGAGGATCTCCTCAGTGTGGCAGGGGAGCTCATGTGTGGGTTAATCCAGCCACAAACTGTAAATTCATCAGCGTATCTTGGGTGCTGCCTTCACGTGGATGTTCAATGACCAGAGAATCTACCTCTAAGCCCTTGGTCCAGCGTTGCTCTCTGCATCTCTAAGCACATGCAGCAAGAAATTCAGCATTCTTTTTTGGCCACCGACCCTGCGTCCATCCCCACAGTTTGGGGATTTCTTGATTTACATGATTCTGTAGGGTTTTCTGGGTCAAGAGAATAGCATCTTCACAGGTAGGCCACCTCAGGCTGCTTACCTGAAGAACACTTGTATGTCTTGAAAATCTTAGACACTACCGAAAAGAAGTTAAAAGAGGCTTTACTAGGAGTAGGGAATTGGTAAAAGGGCCAAGGAAAATGTTAAATATATAGATTTTCTCTAGCAATAAACACCCATAATAGTAGTGGTAAAAAGAATTTTTTTTAAACTATATGGGAACAAAATAAAAAATTTACAGCCCTGCATAAAGAGCACTATAAATTGGGAAGAAAAAGAACAAGACTACTGATCACTGAAAAGGATGGGAGTCTTGTGACAGCTTTGTACAGATAGTGCCCTCGCTGTCCCCAGTTCCCAGAAGAGCACTGGGAAGTTTGCCTGGGTTGCACAGTGACGAGGGCAACATTCCCTTCTTCTCTCCTGCTTTCTCTAACCTAGCACATGCCTGTTCTCCAGAGACTTCAGACATAGCAAACTGTCCATTCTTCCAGCATTAACTGTCACATATAGCATGAAGTTACAATTAGAATTTAGAAAATTTAAAATTGGAAAAAATTCACAAAAACAGGAAATGTTGAATAAGCTATATAAATACACTCAAAAATAAAAAATAGTGAAGGAATTTTTTTCTTCACTGGACATCAAAATACACTAAAAATCCACTAACCTGAGGTAAATGGTTTAGCAGAAAAGCTAAGTCAGTGTGACTCAGCAAAGAATGCAGAAGTAGATCCAATTCTCTATAGATTTTTAAAATTAACATAATTGTATTTAATCTATGGGATATACTGTGTATGGATGTTTTGCCTGCATGTATGTCTGTGTACCATGTGTGGGACTTGTGCCCAGGGAGGCTAGAAGAGAGCACCGGATCTAGAACTGGAGCTACAGATGGTTGTGAGCCGCCATGTGGTTGCTTGGAATCAAACCTGGGTCCTCTGGAAGAGCAGCCAGTGCTCTTAACCCTTAAGCCATCTCTCCAGCCAACCCCCCCCCAAAAAAAATTCACTGCCAAAGTTCCCTCCAATGAAACTCTACTCCTTGTGTCTTTCAACACCCTTCCAGCTCCACCACCTATGAGGTCAGTCTGTTAACATATGACACAGAAGTGTTTCAACACAGAAAAAAAAAAGGGTCTTTTTTGTGAATAATACCAGTACAACTAAGCATCCTACTGGAAGAAAATGACTAGGCCCTTTGTCTTTTACACTCTATTAGTTGACATACTAGAAGAAAGGCTAAATATATTTTTACAGCCACACAAATCTCTAAAAGTGAATCTAGGAGATTCTGTATACAGTCTTGGAGTTGGGGACAACTTAATCCAAATTAGAACCCCAGAATTGGAACAGAGTCAAAACAGCTCAATTGGGGAGAGTACTGGACGACTGAAGAGCTGGAAACCCAGAACTGTAAGACATAGGCATATTTGGTTGTAAACTGTAATAAAGCAGCTAGCACACAAGTATCAGGCCTCAGACAGTATTTGCAATGAGGGGCTGGAGAGATGGCTCCACCCTTAAGAGCACTTAAGTGTATGTACAGCTCTTCCGGAGGACAGGGGAGGAGAAGGGAAAGAGATGAGGACCACCCAAGGTCATTTTCAGAACACCAAGAACCTGCTGTTTTAGGCCTTGGTTGGGGAGTGGGGATGGTGGGGGAAGGGAGCACTTCCCTTCTGCATCCTTCTGTGCCCTGGCGTCCAGTGCCCTGGGCAGGTCTGTTAAAGCAGCAACCATAGTTACAAGGGGCTGTAGCTCAGTAGCAGCATAGTCACTGGTGGGGAAAACACGTATCCTGAGACAACTCCTCTCTGTTCCTGGTTGGTTGGCTGGTTGGTTTTCCAGCACTGGGGACCAAACCTTTGGACCTTGCACATAGTAGGCAAGTGCTCTACCACTAAGCTATATCCCAGAATCTTTTTTAGTATTATCATTTTATGCATAGGGATGTATTGCCTGTGTGTTTGTCTGTGGCTCAGGTCCCCTGAAACTGGAGTTACAGACAGTTGTGAGCCTCCATGTGGGTGCTGGGAATGGAACCCAGGTCCTCTGGAAGAGCAGCTCTTCATCCCTGAACTATCTCTTCAGCTCCCCCAGTCCTCTTCTACTGAGTCGGGATCTTAACTAAGTTGCCCAAGCTGGCCTTGAATTTATAATCCTCCTGCCTCAGCCTCCTGGGAAATTGAGATTAGAGGATTGTACCCTGGCTTCGTTCTGTTTCCGAGAGAAACTGGTCACTTGAGAGTTGGCAGTGGTGTGTGAAATGTCAGTAAATGCAGAAATCACAAGGCACAGTGGGCTTCCCACAGGTTTCTATAAAGGTCCTGGGAAGCGTCCTCCTTGGCCGATCGGAAGTTCCATGGAAGGAACTGAACTACCTGATTGGGGAAGTGACCTATGGTGGCCGAGTGACCAATAAATGGGACAAGCAATGCCTGAAGACCCTTTTCAACAAATTCTGCAATCCTGAAATGCTGAAGGCTGGCTTCAGTTTCTCTAGTGATGAGGTAAGAAAGGGTGTGTCTTCTTAATTATTTTTAACTAGGTTTTGTTGCATCCTATGTCTTTAACCAAATTTCAATGTTTAACCAAATTTCATTGATTACTTGAGTTACCTTCCAGAACCAAACTAACTTCCCATTGTTGCATTTCTTTTGTTTCTTTTTGCTTTTTTTTTTTTTTTTTTCTGAGACAGGGCTTCTCTATGTGGCCCTGGTTGCCCTGGACCTCACTCTGTAGACCACGCTGGCCTGGAACTCAGAGATCTACCTGCTTCTGCCTTGTAGTGCTGGGATTAAAGGCGTGTGCCACCACCACTCCACTTCCCATTTTTCTATTAAATGCCAGAATATAGCAGGCAATGGTAAGGAATGGTGTCTGCCCTCTGAGGACCTTGAGTATCAGGAAGCAGAAGCAAGCATCACATACAGACCACAGAGTGCATGCTAGCCAACGTGTGTGTGTTTCCCATTGGTTGTCAAAGGTTCTGTTTGCCCAGCTTACAGGCAGGGAAGCTGAGGGCCACAGGGTAGAACACACACACACACACACACACACACACACACACACACACTCACACACACACACTCACACACACACACACTCACACACACACACACACACACACACACACTCACACACACACACACACACACACACTCACACACACACACACACACACACACTCACACACACATCACACACACACATACACACACACTCACACACACACACACACACACAGACACACACACACACACACACACACACACACACACCACCAATGTGTGGCAAAGCTGACAGGCAGGAACTCTGTCTCTGCCACAAGCATCCAAGGTAGAAAACGCCAGATCTCCTCAGTGTTCCCTTTCCTTACCCCCTTAGCTTCTGTCCTCCATGTAGGCCTCTACCTTGTAGGCAGAGCTCTAGGCTAGACACCTGTAACAATAACTCTTTCCGCCAGCTGCCTGAGTTCTGCCACCACTTTGGGCCCCCAAATAACACACAGAGTCCTATATTAGTTACAATGCTGTTGGCCAATGACTAGGATTTATTTGCTAGCTCAGTCTTAATTATCAACCATAACTACTAATCTATACATTTTTATAAGGACTTAGCTTACCAAGGACACCGGCCTTATGCACTGGCCTTCCTGGCATCACCTGGCCACCCTCCTTACTACATTTCCCAAAATCCTCCTTCTCTTAGTCCTGCCTATCTTGCTTCCCTATTGGCCAGCAGTGTTTTATTTATCAACCAATAAGATAAACATATACACAGAAGGACTTTTCCCCCATCAGACACCAGCATTGTACTTTGTTGAATGTTTGCTGT
Organism: Cricetulus griseus; assembly: GCF_003668045.3. Lineage (NCBI taxonomy): Eukaryota > Metazoa > Chordata > Mammalia > Rodentia > Cricetidae > Cricetulus > Cricetulus griseus. Next base: position 12,557,611 of record NC_048598.1, on the reverse strand, counting down.
GACCTCTGACCCATGGTGGGGAGGGGGCATGATACATGGAGAGGTAAGTGGACAAGAGATGGGAAGGATGAGGCTCTGGACCAGCCCAGGGCTGCAAGAGGGGTAGAAGTCAGACCTAGGTCATCTTGAGCATACAGAAAGATGAACAAAATGATTCTTGAGGGAAACTTATTTGTAAGTCACCAAAACAATGTGTATGAGCAGCCTGTTGATGACACTGACCAACAAAAGACAGAAGCATCTACAGACCAGCTGGTGCATGCCAGCCAATGTGCAGCTGTTTCTTACTGGGTGCTGAAAGCCTCTGTTTGCTTTTAAATACTTAAAGGAACATTTAAATTTAGCTTAGATTCTTAAGATCATAGGGAGTGGCACTGCTGGGAGGTGTGGCTTTGTTGAAGGAAGTGTACCACTGTGGGGACAGGCTTGGACACTTCACTCGGTGTCACAGTCCACTTCCTGTTGCCTTCTGATCAAGATGTGACCACCACCATGTCTTCCTGCACCCGGCCATGCTCCCCAGCATGTTAATGGACTGAGCCTGTGAACTGTAAGCAAGCCACCCCAATGAAATGTTCTCCTTATAAGAGTTGTCACAGTGTCTGTTCACAGCAATAGAAATCCTAAGGCAACTCTCAAGCCAGTCGCTAAAATTACCCTTGAAAACCCTTTAAAATTGTTCAGTAAGTGTAGTGTGTTTGGCTTCTGTGTGCAGATTATCACACTGAATGTGTGTGAGCAAACAGGAGATAAAGTAGCATAATAAACACATACAGCTTGTTTTCCATTGCAACAGACCACATTAACAAAAATGTATACTCTGACATCTTACATTTCAATCGTTTTAAAACCCTGAAACCTTTACGAGCATTCCACCTTGCCAGTCCATCCTATGCACTGGAATCCTCTTAGTTTCTTTGACTGATAGTCTTTTCCAGTGACTTTGTTCTCTAGTGTGTCCTGTGTCCCTCACCAGGTCTTCAGTGAAAGCCACTACCACAGCTTCCTGGCCATATATGCATTTCTCTTCCTGGGCACTGGTCATTTATTCTTAATATCTGTACTAGACAGATGTCTATAATTTGACAAATGCTTAAGACAAACAATTTTTTAAAGATTTATTTATTATGTACATAGTGTTCTACCTGCATGTATACCTGCAGGCCAGAAGAAGGCACCAGATCTCATTACAGATGGTTGTGAACCAACATGTGGTTCCTGGGGATTGAACTCAGGACCTTTGGAAGAGCAGGCAGTGCTCTTAACCACTGAGCCATCTCTCCAGCCCCAAGACAAACAATTTTTAGGAGAAAATGTTTATTTTCGGCCTGTATTACCAGAGATTTCAATCCATAATTGACCATGCTGCTTTTGGCCTGTTTCAGCACGGGGCATGTGGCAGGGGCAAGGTGCTCACTGATGGCAGCCAGGAAACAAAGATGGGCAGGGTAGGCATCGCAACATGTCCTTCAGTGACACACCACAGTGCTCTGAGCCTTACCCTCTCTCAGGGATACAGCTGGTCACCACACTTCTGACACAGGCCTTAGTCTCCTTCACTTCCCTTCTACAGGTTGTACTAAAGGCCCTATGCTTCCCTTACCTATGGGTCTATTTCATCAAGGCAATAGGTGAGAATCCCCTAGCCTGTAAATGGCTCCCCCCTTTCCCAACAAGAAAATAATAGCATGTGTGTATCATACAGTTTGCAATGGAGTGGTCCCAAGTGTTGCTTTTAATAGAATGTCTGTACTATATAGAAATAAGAGCTTTTTGTATAAAAGGTGGTAAGGAGATGCTCCCTGCATGGGTTACCTGTAGTAGATGTCTTGCGCAAAGCTAACAAAGCAACTCGACTTTCAGATATACCAGCCAGTGCCCAACTCTGCAAGCTTACAGGACTGCATAAACCTTATCCAGTCCCTACCAGATGACGACTCTCCCGAAATCTTAGGGATACACCCCGAGGCCACACACATCTACAATGAGACCAAGACAGAGAAGTTCATTGAAAATCTCATCACCTTGCAACGAAAAGATGTTCCAGTCAACCTCATGATGAAGTAAGAGCACCCTGAGAACTAGTGTTAGCTGGGAATTACTGGGTAGCATCTTGACAGACAAGTATAATGTGCATGATAGAGAAACTAAATTTTCCATGTTGTAGAGGCAAGTGCATGATACACACACACACACACACACACACACACACACACACACACACACACCAAGCATGTAGTAGTTAATAAATAAATATTAGATGAGTGACTGAATTGTACCTGGTGAGTTGTCTTCTAAATGAATTTGGTTTTGGTTTTGGTTTTTGTTGTTTTTATTTTTTTATTTTTTTTTCTGGTTTGGTTTTGGTTTTTCAAGACAGGATGTGTAACAGCCCTGGCTGTCCTGGAACTCACAGAGATGTACCTGCCCTGTGCCTCCCAAGTGCTGGTTTTTAAGGTAGGCACGACCATGAGCAGCTTTAAATGAATCTGTCTAATTGTGAAACATGCATATTGCTTCTTGGGAGGAACAGCCAGCCACCACAGTGATGGAGAGGTCTGTGAGCTCAAGAGAAACTTGACTGTACCTGGAGGCCCATGTGAATTACAGCTCTTACTTGCTGTGTTCAGTGCCATACTGCTTCAGTGTCCTTATCTGTAAATGGGGTAGAAATAACTGACTGCTCTTTGAGGCTGTTGTAAGGTCTAAATGGTACAACACATGTACCCCAAATTCAAGCCTCCTCCCCGCAAGACTATAAAATGAAATCAAGTGTGTCGTTGCTGGAGCTACATGTCTAGAGCCCTCAGTGTTCTGACTGTCAGAGGGTAATGCCACTCTCCATCTTCAGATATCTCCTGTTCTGTCGCCCAGGGAGCTTAGGAGCTAGATGACAGAGTGCTCACTTGCTCCTCCAACCTCCTCATCAGACCGGTGTTCAAATCCTAGCTCTGCCGTGTTACGTTGTGAACACGGGGAAGCCAGTCGCTACTCTGCCAAGGCCCCTCATGTCTGAGTCAAGGCAGTGATGTTGGCAATGATGGGGACTACCTGAAAGTCTAGGGATTTCCCTCCACAATTTTTAGTTTTTCATTTTCTAGGTTTGGCATATCTTCACCACCACCATGGAAAGGCCTTTCAGTAATGTTGCGTCCCATTTGGAGACCTGATCAAATGTTTTTGAATAGATTAATATTTGTTATATAGTTGGCATCCTTCTATTGTGTGTCTGCCAGGCCTTCTCAAGTATGTCAAACATTGCCATAAATCTTACAATCATATACATATATATGTGTGTGTGTGTGTGTGCGTGTGCGGGTATGAATCTTGAATTCACTTAGTCTCGGTTCTATAAATTTAGCAGGATTTCAGTTGAAAGTGTTTTCTCTGTTCTCTCCTTTTTTGAATGGAGGCATAAGCCTCACCTCTCAAATTTAAGAGGCCCAGTTCTCGAGACTGTGACAAGTGTTTACGAGTTGGAAAGTTGACTCAGTTTACCAAAGTTTGCTGTGCAGGCATGAGGGCATGTGTTCAGATTCCCAGAACCCACAGAAAAGCCAGGCACATATGAGTCACCAAGTGCTAGAAGGTTGAGACAGGTGGACCCTGGAGCTTGCTGGGCAGCTGGCCTTGCCAAGATGGTGAGATGCAAGCTTCGTGAGAGACCTTGTTTCAACAGGTAAGTAAATAAGGCTGAGAGAAAACTGAGACAAAAGCCATCTCAACATCCACCTCTCACGTCCACATTTGCCTACATGGGCAAGTTCACCCGCACCAGGCATGTGTACAACACACACACACACACACACACACACACACACACACACACACACACACACCATATCCTAGATAGTAACATTTCCTTGGCACAACACTATCTTTCCTATTATTTTTCCCTTGCTGGGATTACCTCTTGTTGGGAGCATGAGTAGGATACTCAGAACTCCGTCGGGATAATTGCCCCGCAATTCTATGCAAGGCGGCCACATTATCCACATCCCTGGATGCCAACTACACATTCTCTAATGCCTATAGAGTGAGTTTACATTTCTTTGGCTGTTAAAATACATGTATTTTTCCATGTGCCTCCAAACCAATTGGAATTCTATATTCCATTATAGTCTTCCAGTCTCTTTGGATCATAACTTATTCAGATGACATCAGAATGCTCTCTGGCTTTTGCACACGGGTTTTGCTATTTGATCCATCCCCCAGCATTGTTTACTAACACAAAATAGACATAGTTTCAAGTACCAATTCACTAGAAGTAGGTATATATAATCTGCTTCACAGAGAACAATTGCACATAAGGAGAAAGGCATATACCGAAGAGAAAATACCCAGATGTTCCCAGAGCAGCAGGTGGAATGTTCAGACTTCTGATGACCCCCTTTATACTATTAGCACTCCCCATTACACCAGTAAAAGATGGCATGGCTGTAATGGAATTGTGTGGCTTTTCCTGGGGAGATATAAACAAATGTCTATTGGCCTCAGATAGGGCACTAACAAAACACCACAGAAACAGTTCCTCCCAAATCTAGTTTAGTGAACCAGTGGGTTGGTCCACTGACATTATCTTCAGGAGTATGGGTTACTGGCTTACTTACAAGAGCTCAGATGAGTCAAAGACATCTATGTCACCAAAAATGCTACCCTGGTCTAGGTGGCAACTCACCAGCCTCTCCCACCAGCAACTGCTCATTTTGATACAATGTTGCAGGGAGCCTTTCAAATCTTCTAAGTTTCAGGAACTTCTTGAGACTTGTGACTTACTTTACTCCTTAAGCCTTCTAAGTTTAGTTCATTTCCTCAGTGTGAAGGAGTCTTTGTCTAGAAAGGAGTGTTGAATTTGAAAGAAATAGCTCTTCAACAGGAATACTTTTAACAAGAATCTTAAACGTGTTTCATAGTGTCCCCTCACTTAGATGGAGAGGCCATAATTCGTCCAATCACATCACTCAAACACAAACTCATTGGTCTGTGAGACGGCACTGGGAGACCTGTCACCGTCGATGTAATTGAGACTTTTTGACTTTGGAAATTACTTGAAGCTATCTTGAATGGCTACTGAGAAACCGATGGGCCGGGCATTGGTGGCACACACCTTTAATCCCAGCACTCAGGAGGCAGAGGCAGGTGGATCTCTGTGAGTTCGAGACCAGCCTGGTCTACAAGAGCTAGTTCCAGGACAGCCTCCCAAGCCACAGAGAAACCCTGTCTCGAAAAAAAAAAAAAAAAAAAAAAAAAAAGGAAAGAAAAAGAAAGAAAGAAAGAAAGAAAGAAAGAAAGAAAGAAAGAAACAGATGGCAAGGTGGCCCAGAAGCAGTGAGGTAAAAGGCCACACTGGTGGTGTCGGGGTTATCCGCTGCTTTCAAAGATGGCATGGCATTCAGTTGGTTAAATGAAAAGAAACTCTGGTGTAAGGTGAAAAACTGGGCCCAAACTGGTGAGCAGAGAGAGCCTGAGGAGTGCAGCTGTCCCCTGTTGGCCCACTTCCCGCTGTCTGCCCTGTCCTCCTCCTCATCCATCCATTCCTGACCCCAACTTCCCAGCTTTGGAAAGGACCATGTGGCACCCACAGTCTCCTCTAGCCATGCAGCCGCAGTGCTCCTCTCACACCCAGAGATAACAGTCAAGAAGCCCTTGCAAGCTGGGCGTTGGTGGCGCACACCTTTAATCCCAGCACTTGGGGGTGGAGGCAGGTGGATCTCTGTGAGTTTGAGGTCAGCCTGGTCTCCAGAGCGAGTGCCAGGATAGGCTCCAAAGCCACACAGAGAAACCCTGTCTCAAAAAACCAAAAAAAAAAAAAAAAAAAAAGCCCTTGCATAAGCACAGAGGAATGTGACAAAGTGACCCCCTGAGAACCCCTGAGCTCCTGGGCCTCATTCAGTCTTGGCATACGCCTATCTGCAGATGTTAGAAAAAAAAAAAATGTTTTAGAAACAAACCCACATTTTCTTATAAATGTGTAAGTTAGGGGACAGTTTTCTCCTCTGTAAAGAGAAGTCCAGTGTCTCTGGGGTCTTCTGTATCACAGCCCTGGGCTCCGTGAAGCTGCTCACCGTCTGTGGGGCCAGAGCAGAGGGTTCCCCAGACAATGGGTCTCTGCCTCACTTGTCACCTGCCTCCTTTACAGTCCCGAGCAGAGCAATGACGACCTAGTGATGGAGATCCTGTCTGACATAAAGGTTCAGCTGCCCCTGGCCGTGGAGACCGAGGACGTTTCTGGGCCTGACAGTCAGTGCACATTCAAATACATGATGTTAAGTGCCATGTGGGAGAAGCTTCAGAAAAGCGTTGAAGGTAAGTAGCAGCCCTGGGCTTCTCCCGGAGCTGCAGCCACAGCAGGAAAGATTCTGACCCCAGAGGAAGGGAGAGGAACCAATGTTTGCAAAGGCCAGATGGGAGATGGTAGCAGAGGGGAAAGGGGGGCTGCAGTATGAACCCAGAGTGAGAGAGCAGGCATCATGGCAGACACAGCACAGTGCTCTGCTGGGGTAGCTGCCCACTGCTGCTCTCCCCACGGTCCGGCCTAGCGCCTAGCGGGTGGTACTTAGGATGGTGGAGATTCAGAAAGGGAGCCTCTTGACTGAGGTGAGGTCAGGCCCAGGGCCAGCTCTGAGCAGGAGTTAAATGCCTGGATTGGGAGAATTTTCCAAGTTAAAATTTAACATCCATAATTCCTTTTTTAAATTTCCCTTTTATAAATTTATTTTTTGTATGTTGGTTTGGTGTGCGCTTGAGTACATGTGCCCAAGGAGCTGCAGTTACAGCCAGTGTCGTGACATGGATGCTGGGAATCAAATCCAAGCCCTCTGCAAGAACAAAGAGCATTTACGTGCTCCTAACCACTGAGCCATCCCTCCAGCTCCACAGTCTTAACTCTTTCCAAAATTCTTTTTGGAGCCAAATGTTGAGCAACAGCTTTACCAAAATGCACAGTGATGGTGCAGGTGGTGACAGCACATACCCAACAGTGCCCCACGAGATTATGTCATCTAACAACTAATGTCAACAGTGCCCCATGAGATTACGTCATCTAACAACTAATGTCTCAGTTTGAGTAAGCACACCGACACTGGCACAATGGGGAAATCTTAGGGTGCATCTCTCAGGATGCTAAATCATTTTCAGTTCTGCCTGCAAGTTTAAAAAATATATAGTAAAAAGGGGGGGGTCTCACTAAGGAGCCCTGGCTGGCCTGGAACTCAGAGAGCTGGGATCAAAGGCATGCACCACCACTTCCAGCTCCATGTTTATAGGATTCCAGTCATTTAACATGTCAAAGGTAGAACATACACTCTGTGACATACAAACACTATATGAATTTCAGACTTGAGTGCTCATACATAAAGCTTTATTTTGGTTAATTTGAGACAGGGTCTCACTATGTAGCTCTGGCTGTCCTGGAACCCACTCTGTAGACCAGGCTGGCCTTGAACTCACAGAGATCCACCTGCCTCTGCCACCCCAGGTGTGCACCACCATGACTGGCTAAAGCTTTCTTGAGACACAGCTGGTGCTTACTGATTTGCATATTAGGTGAGGAGACATTCTTAGTATGAGTCATAAAATCAGTCAGTATGGTTGATTTAAAAAATAAAATATTTGCTGTCTACAATTCTCCAGAAAACGTCTACAACCATGATCTATTAAAGCACACAGACTTCCTCCAGCTTGGAATCCTGTATCTTTCCCCTCTAAACATTACATTTTCCCTTTTTGTTTGTTTTAAATTCAGGCCATGATCCCCTTATCCACTGTGTCTTGATAACATATCTGAACCAAGAAATACAACGTTTCGATAAGTTATTATCCATCATACATAAATCTTTAAAGGATCTTGAACTTGCTATAAAGGGAAAGAGTATCCTCACGCAAGACCTGGAGGAGATATACGACTCTTTCCTGCGAGCCAGAGTACCCAAGCTGTGGCAGGTGAGCAACCACACTGCTTGTTTGCCTCTAGCCTGAGGGAAGGGTCAGTGCTCCACAATGACTGAGTGAACTGATCCACATGAGGAGACGGTAAGGGACCACTGTGCTGATCTACTTTGGGTACAAATGCAAGTGAATGCAACCAATTAGAGGGCAGCATGGCAGTTGTACCAAAATTTACCTTCGAGCTGTTGCAGTGTAAATCTGCAAACAGCCTGGAGATCCACAAAGCAGAATCTGGTTATGTGAACTAAGGTCTGGCCACAAGACAAGGTGTGCGTGCATATGTCACAATGACCAGGTAAAGCTTTTAAAGCTTCGGAAGAATGTGGGGACAAATGTTTGCTTATAAAAGTGCACGTGTTTTAGTTTCAAGAAACACAGAAGTTGTAGAAGGAAAACCAGATCTTAGTAGTTGCCTTAAGTGGTGTCTTAAAGGGCCATGTGTGCAGAAAGGCACTGGTTTTAATCTTGCATTTTGTAGTATTTTGGTCGGCTATTCTGTTTTATCTTGTCCATATTTTTAGTTAGTATAAAACTTCAAATGTTTACAAAAGCTGTATGTCCATATTCTTAGGGAACAGGAAAGTAGTATAGATGACTGCCACCAACATAAACAGTGCTAACAAATGCTACATGGGTGAACCCTGAAAACCAAGGCTCTTCTACAGTGTAAGGAGGGAACGGCAAAGGCCACAGTGTGTGATTCATTTAAATGAGACATCCAAAACAGACAAACCCATACATAGTAGCTGCCCCCAACTGAAGGTAACAGAAAACTAAGCAGTGCAAGCAAAAAGACCAGGTTTTTGTTTTTTTATTTTGTTTTGTTTTGGTTTTTACTTCAGTAATGAAAAATATGCTGAAGGTGACTGCAGTATTGGTTGTCTGACTCAGTAAATACATTTGACAACTACTTATTGAATGTGTGCTTCAAAAGAGTTAACTGTGTAGTTATGTGAACTGCAGGTCAGTACTTTAAAAAAAAAAAAAAAAACCCTATGTAGAAAACAGGGAAACCAGTAAAAGGCATCAACGACAACTAATTCTTTTAAAAATGAATAGGAACTAGTGAAAAATTGCAATGTAACATCTGAGCTCAGCTAACTGGGGATGTCCAGCCTAGGACAAGTGATGAGATGGACATGGGACAGTCAGGGGATAGTTAGGTAGATGTGAGGACCCCAGGCAGGGTCAGTCACACCTGCAGTCAGTCTGGGTAAAACAGTGGGCCCAGGGGTGAGGGTAGAGAAAGGAAAGGGCTGGGAGGAGTCAGGCAACAGCTATCACCTCAAAGCAGATGGGATGGGATCTGAAAGGAATAGACAGAATTCAGGAGAGAACTGGGTGCCTTGGGGGGTGGGGTGAGACCAACAGCACGGGAGGCGGTGACCACTGATTTCTAATGAGGACAGAAGTGGGGACAGGAGGCCATGATCCCGACTGCAAACAGAAGATGGGAGCAGCTGAGGACTGCGAGCCCCATTCCCCCATCTCTTGATATCTGAGGGCTCGCTGTGAATGGGATTAGAGAATGCACAGTGGAGGCTGCAAGCAGAAAGAAACACTTCAGAAGATCAAGAGGCTGGGCCAGCTCTGATGGGCTGGAAGGGAAAGGACTGTCCAGTAGGTGAGGTTGGTAACTTGCACCAGGAAGCCTGGGGTCCTCATGAAGACAATGTCCCCGGAAGGAAGAGGTGAGAGCTAAGGCTGAAGAGTAATGAACCCTGTGGCCGGGACAAGCACTTCTAGTCAAGGTGATGTCATTTCCTTGGTACCAGTCTTCACACATCAATGTGTTTTCAGCTGGAAAGTGGCATCTCCTGCCAAGGCATTTCTCCCTGGCAGAAATGATGCGCCTCCCTCTCTATCCACAGAAGAACGCCTACAAGTCCTGCAAGCCCCTGAGCTTCTGGGTGAGCGACCTTCTCCAGCGGGTGAACTTCTTCAACACCTGGGCCAAAGTGGCCTACACTGCCTTACACCAACGGTAAGAACAAGAGGCAACACAGCTTCTCCTTCCTTCCTTTCTTCCTTCCCTGCTTCTGTTGGAGCTTGGCAGTTCCCCCATTCACCTCACTATGCCAGCTCAGCTCAGGCTCTTGGGCTTTTTTCTCGCCGTTTCCTTTTGGGATAAGAAAACAGAGACCTCAAAGTTGGGGTCCCACATACGGTCTTCCCATGCTAAGAGCTGGAAGTACCCAGTATTTGGGCTTCTTCCAGCTATCCCACACTATGCCTGGAAAACTGGCCCTTGGGGCATGCAGAATAGTGTGGAAAACTTAGTTGTGTTTCCCTGACTTGTTTCTCATAGTGGTCCTGTGAAGGGAGGTAGGTACCGACCCCGTCATCACGTCCTGTGATGGGAGGCCAATACCAACCTGCCACTATGCTGTTCAGAAAGGAGTATGCCACAGCACAGGAAATGACTTTCCCAAAATGTCACAACTAGAAAAACAGAAGTATCGCCATGCAAACCCACAAGTTCTTTGTCTAACCTGTGCCAGCTGTCTCCTGTGCTTCACAGCACATGAGTATTGGCTGTGGGCAAAGTCTGCAACTCAGAAACAAGTGCTAAGATTCCTCAAGGCCCAGCCAAGCATTTCCAGATCCATGGCTTCCACAATTCACCCTCCTTCCCCCTAAGAGACTTCAAACTCTACCCAGTGTCCATCAAAGTATAAAACGAAGAGGCTGAGGTAGGCTGGGTTGAGTAGTGAGAGCTGTAACCTGGAGGAGGCTGCCAGACCACTTGAAGGGGAACAGCTGCTTACTATGCTCTGAGATGCCCTGCCCTGCCCCGCCCCACACTGCCATGCCCCGCCCCACCCAACCCTGCCACTGGTTTCTCAACAGGTACATGACATTTGTCTCAATGAAACAGTCTACTACATTACTGGCCAACCAGAAATCCAAATATCCCACCAACTCTGAGAGTGAGCTCACCAGAAGCTTTCCCTCGAGATACTGGCTACCTGCTTTCTTCAATCCACAAGGTGAGTACTAGCACCCAGGGCAGACCCATATCTGGCTCTGGCATGTTTGCACTCAGTTGCTTCACCACCACTGGCCCCAAAGACAGCACCTGCAGCCCTGTAGGCCTTAAGCCTGGCCTGCCCCTACCTCTTCTTCTCATTCCATCTTCCCCACACCCAAGGCCCTACGAGGCCTTAGCCTGTCACTTTCTCATCCCTAAGCCACTGGTTCTATGACATCAAAGGTGCAGAAGTAAGACACCTCCCTAAGGCCTACACAGGAAGAAAGACTATACCTTGGACACTCATTTATTAAAAAGAATTGGTGGTGGCATGTCTGCTGCACCCTACCTGTTCAGCACAAATCCCCAGCAGGAAACGTAGACAGACACTAATATATCACAAACAGCAGGGAGCCAAGACCCATAAGGGACTGTGCAGAGGCCACAGTGGACTGAGCTCCACCAGGGCAGGGACAGGTAGGCTGGTCTCTTGTTTTCCGTTGTACCCCTGGTACCTAATTTGTCCAACACCAACAGAGCTCTCAGTCAATACTTTAAGAGCAAATGAGTCTGAGTGAATCAACACTTAGTACATAAACAAGGAGAGCACAGCTGATGGCCAGAGAAGGTCTCTAAGGAAAGGGCTAAGATGAGACTTGAAGCTTGTTACCAACTAAGAATTGCCCAGATGGGGTAGGAGAGGGTGAACAACATTCAGGCAGTACTGCAGGCTGCCAGCCCTGTTGCGTCCAGCTAGGAAAAACATGTCACCGAGAGACTCTGGAGAGTTGGCTCCCTCTTGTTGATTCCCAACACTGATGCAGTGTTTCACAACCATCTGAACTCCAGTTCCAGGGCCCCTAATCTTCTGACCTCCACAGGCACCAAGCACACATGTGGTACAGACACGTATGAAAGCAAAACACTCACACATGAAATGAGACGTCTAATAGGGAAAGAAGATTTAAAGGGGGGGGGGGCTTGCCCAAAGTCCCACAACTAACTAGTAACTTGGAGGACAATGAGGGAACCCAATCCAAGTGACCACATTTTGAATTTGGCCTGACTTAGAGTTGAATATTCAACCAAGGACAGACACAAGGCCCCAAGACAGTTTGTGTGGGTTGAAGCTAGAAAGATCGCTGTACCGGAGGCAGCAGGAAGTTGTTGCAATGGATAGAGGGGAGAGAGGCAGAGAAAGGTCCTAGGCGCCTGACAGGAAAGGGGGCATTGGTAGGCCAGAGAGGTTCAGGCTTGGTCTTGGCCACAGGGAAGTCTTTGCTCTAGTCAAAAGTTGGCAGTGGCTGCAGGAGGGGGTCATGGGACAGGAGAGAAGGAGGCAGACAGAAGGAAAGTTGGGAGGCAGAACCAGCTGGCCTCCCTATTTGTGATGATGAGGTAGATGGCAGGCTAGAGCTCAGTAGGATTCAAGGCCTCCTCACCTGGCTTGGAAAGCTGAGGTCACTGAAATGGGAACACAGCGAGAGGCCCACAGCCCCGATGAAGGATTCATTCTCACACAGGTTTGTCCCTTGTCTGTACCCTCCCTCTCTGCCACCTGAGACAAAATCACCACAGGCAGGTTGCAGGTTAGCAAGCCCAGGGGGTGGGGGGGAAGGAACTTCCTCCTTGTCAATATGGCATTGCCTGGGGCCACCTCGGGAGCCCTGGCTTGCATACTCAACTGTCTGTGACCTATCTCTGCTACCAAGATTACAGTAAGGTACAATCAATCATCAATCTCAATAAGATCAGAAAAGGCTCAGGTCCCAGGGCTGTCGCCTCTTCCTGCACAGAGGGGACAGGGAGCTGGTAAACCTACAGAAACAGCCCATGTGTACAGGCCTGCAAGTGTGGGTGGCTAGCCCCTCCTGTCCTCCAGTCTCACCCCAAGGTATGGCATCATTCCCAGGTAAGTGTCAACAAACATCTATTCACACTAGATAGGTAACCAACCAAAATCCATCTCAGTAAACCAGTGTGTTGGGGTTATTTAGAGGAGCAGAAATGACTCAGACAACTGCATCACCAAAGGCCACCCCAACATGGATGACAGCTCATGAAAGCTAGGACTCTGGAACTGACTGGACAACCTGGAGAGTCTCTCCAAGGAAGTCCAGCATGCCTGAGAGTATCTCTCAGCAGTCCTTACTGTTTGTTTACACTTGGGGAGGGAGGGGCCTGGTGAAACTGGTCAGTTTCAGAAACTTCCTGAAGCTTTTGAATTGACTCCTTCCTGAGTTTTATGGCGCTCCCTTGTGAGATGGAATGTTTCACCTCTTGAGAGCTTTCTGTGTTCTTCCTAAGCTTCCCCCTAAGATGGAATGTTTCATCTGGGAGTAAACTGATACACAACACCCATTACCCTTCCTTCCTGGCTCTTACCTTCATGTCCACTGGGCAGCCATGGTGCCTACCCCCACAGGAAAGCTGAGGCTTAACAGAAACTTTGGCACTGTTTTTCTTTAAAGCCTTTCTTACTGCTGTTCTTCAAGACTATGGAAGGGCCCAGGGAGTCTCCATGGACGCTGTGCTTTTCACTCACAGAGTGATTAACAGCAGCGCCAGCAGCAAGCAAGAGGATGACTTCTCACAGCTTCTCCAGAAGAGGCTCAAAATAGTCAGGAGAGCCTTCCAGGTACTGGGTGCTGAGGAGCCACGACAGGGTCCAATCTCCATCTTGGGGCTAAATGTAGGACTCGTTTAGTCATGCAGATAAAATGTGTCCACAGATGTGTGGGCTTATCACTGTGCTTTTGTGCATGGTGTCTTTATCACCATGACTACGTAGTAGAGTTTGAGGTAATACTGAACTTCAAGCTTAGATTTGCTTTAGCTATCTGTGATCTTTAGTATTTCCATACAAATTTTAGAATTTTTTTTCTAGTTCTGTGAAGAGTATCACTGGAATTCTGGTCTGAATTGCATTGAACCTGTAGACTGCTTTTGGTGATATAGTCATTTTCACAAACTAATTCTGCCAGCCCAGGAGCATAGAGGGGCTTCCCATCATCTGATGTCTTCAATTTTCCTTATAGAATTTTACCTCCATGGTTAGGTTTATTCTCTCAGATTCTTTTTTGGTTATTGTAAATAGGGTATTTTCCCTAATATATCTGTCAGCAAGTTCAGTTTTGATATATATAAAAGCTACTAATTTTGGGTTTGGGGGGGTATTTGTTTTGAGCAGGGTCTCACTATGTAGTTCTGGCCATCCCAGAACTCAAACTCTGTAGACCAGGCTGGCCTGGAACTCAGAGGTCCCCCTACCCTCTGCCTCCTGAGCCCTGGGCTTAAAGGTGTGCACCAGCACACCCTACTAAAAACTGATTTTTGAATGTTAACTTTATATCTTGCTACTCTACTGAAAGCTTTTTTATGGAGTCCATGAGGTCTTTTAATAAAATATTGCCGGGTGTTGTTGGTGCATGCCTTTAATCCCAGCACTCGGGAGGCAGAGGCAGGCGGATCTCTGTGAGTTCGAGGCCAGCCTGGTCTCCAGAGCGAGTGCCAGGATAGGTTTCAAAGCTACACAGAGAAACCCTGTCTCGAAACCCCCCCAAAAAAAAAATAAAAATAAAATATTTTTTTTGTGCCCAAAGGGATAGTGTCCTGGTTAGTCAATAGAGAAAATGCCTCAATCAGATTGCTTGTAGGCAAGTTTATAGAACATCTTCTTGACTAATGGGTAACGTGAGAGCCCAGCTCACTGGGGAGAGTGCTGTGGGCAGTATTCTTCCAGTCTATTGTGTTCCTGCCTCCAAGTTCCTACTCTGCTTGAGCTGCTGTCTTGGCTTCCCTCAGAGGACCTTGGCTCAGGATATTTAAGCTAAATAAATCCTTTTCTCCCTAAGCTGCTTTCGGTCAGTCTTTAACAAAACAACACAAGCCAACCTTAAACTGCTTTTCTTCTTCCCCGATTTCTCTTTTACACCTTTGTCTTCTTGAACACTTTGTTCAGTATGAGCGATGATGGACACCCTTGTCTTGTGCCAAGAAACAGGGCTGTTTTCCATCTTTAACTATATACTTGTATATCACCTTTATTATAAAGAGGAAGGCTCTATCTTCCCATAGTTTGTTCAGGACTTTATCATGAAGGTATGTGGAATTTTCAATGACTTTTTCTGCCTTCTGTTGTGATGATCATGTGATCTGTCTTTACATTTATTAATGACATTTATTGATTTGTATGTCACACCAACCTTGCAGCCCTGGGATGGAACTAGTTTGGTTGTGATTTATGATCTTAATGTGATCACAAAATACTTGCAATCTGATTTTTTTTTTTTTTTAATCTATGAGACTGACCTGTAGTTTTCTTCTTTTGTCTTTAGAGTTCAGAACCAATCTTGTGCTGGCTCCACAGAAAGAGCCTGGCAATTTTCCTCCACACTCTTATTTCATGGAGTCTGACAAGTATTTTTATCAGGTCTTCTTGAAAGCTTGGTAGATTTGGCATCATATCACTTCTCCAACCTTGACTGTACTGAGGGTTTTTTTTTTTAGGTTAAATTAGAAACAAGCTTGTTTTACATGTTAATCTCAGTTCCCTTTCCCTCCCCACCAACCCCCTATCCCATCCCCTTTCTGCTCCCGAAGGAGGGTAAGGCCTTCCATGGGGGAATCTTTAAAGTCTGTCACATCATTTGGAGCAGGGCCTAGGCCCTCCCCTGTATGTCTAGGCTGAGAGAGCATCCCTCTCTGTGGAGTAGGCTCCCAAAGTCCATTCATATACTAGGGATAAGTACTGATCCACTGCCAGAGGCCACATAGATTAACCAGACTTCCAAACTGACATCCTCGTTCAGAGAGTCTGGCTGGGTCCTATGCTGGTTTCCCAGCCATCAGTCTGGGGTCCATGAGCTCCCCCTTGTTCAGGTCAGCTGTTTCTGTGGGTGTCTGCTTCTGCTTCCATCAGCTACTGGATGAAGGCATATAAGGTGTCATCAATCTCATTCTCGGGGAAGGGCATTTAAAATAGCCTCTCGCATTAGATTGTTAGCTGTTGTCATCCTTGTAGATCTCTGGACATTTCCCTAGTGCCAGATTTCTCTTTAAATCAATGATTTCTTCCCCCTCCTGGTTCGCTATGGATATGTTTAGAGAGATTTATTTATTTATTTATTCTGGCTTTAACTTCTGCAGGTCATATGCACTTAGAAACTTGCCCATTTTGCCTATTATTACCCATTTTCCAATTTATTGTAATCTGAGTTTTCAAAGCATTCCCTAATGACCCAGCTTTCATTAGTCTGTTGTAGCAACTCCCTTTCTGTCATTGATTTTATTAATTTGCACCTTCCGTTTCTTTTGGTTAATTTGGCGCCTGTGTGGTTAATCTTACTGAATCGTTGAAAAAAAAGCAGCTGTTTGTCTGCTTAATGTTGTGTGATCTTTCCATCTCATCCACCTGGCTGTGGTTTTTTTTATCATCTGTTGCCTTGGGTTTGGCTGCTCCTGGCTTTTCCAGAGCTTGGGGGTTATTTATTTAAACTCTTTTAACAGGAGCACACAGAGCTGCAAACTCTCCTCTCAGGACTACTGCCTTCATTGTACCCTAAAGGTTCTGGTGGGTTATGCTTTTGCTTTCATTTCATCCAAGGTATTTTTAAATTTCTAACTTGATTTCTTCAATGGCCTAGTTTGGTGTCTCTCCTGGCTGTATCTTGAAATTTTGTAATTTTTCTATGCATGTTTTGAATTGAATTCCATGTGTTTCTTTGGGGACTCTGGCATTTCCATGTCTCGGCTCTTTTCCAGTATTGAGAGGCTGTCTGCTTCTGGAGTGCTAGGATAGAATGTCACTCAGTCTGTTTGTGGGGTCCTGGGTGGAGTGTCGCGTCCTCTGATCTGTAATGCCCCTCTTTTTCTCACACTTATGTGAATCTTCATGATGGGTTGTCTTCACTTGAGTTTATGTTCAGATTCTAGCTAGCTGTAGAAGACAATAAATACTGAGACTTGACTTGTGTTCCTATCCAGGTTTGAAAACAGGAGTCCTGGCTGGGGGAAATGCAGTATATTTAATAGTGAAGTGAGCAGGGAATGAGGTGTAAGAGGTGACAGACTAGGAATGAAAGGTTAGAAGACTGAAGAGAAGTAAGAGACAATGCTGCATATCTGAGGACAGACAGACAGAAAGGGAAAGCGTATAAGCAGGCCCTCCCTTCTTTCTGCTTTACACCAGGATAAAGTAAGATAGCTTCCGTTTACTTTTAAATAGCTCTCTGTAGAATCACTTACAAACTGTTGTTCAGTGGCCACAGCTATGACTCCAAAACTTGGTAAGTGAAGGCAAACAGATCAATAATTCAAGGTTGTCCTCCATTACATAACAAGTCCTAGGCAAGCCTGGGCTATATGAGAGAGAGACTGTCTCAAAAGAATACCAAGGCCATATCACGTAATTATAAGTGGAAATCATATTACCAAATACACAGATTAACTTCTCCCATGATGCATAAGAAAAGACAATACTAGAACAAGTGCACTGGAAGAAACTTGCCACTTACCCAAATGGTAAGGGAAAAAGAATAAAAGGCATTGTATAAAATAATTCCCACAAAGATTTTATGCAAGAAGTGAAAATACAAGTCGTTTCTAGGCATTTAGCTTGCACCTCCAGACATGGTCCCATTCCAGAATACTCACAGCCTAGAAGTGTCCCTGACCACACTGGGGCCTGTCTACACAGCAATTCCATGTCAACCAGTTGACCCAGGACAGCAGTGCCCATTTTGTCTCAAGGACTCACACACTCAACCAGAGAAGCAAAGGCCCCTGAGCCATAATGGGTTCATCTGCCCTGCCCCCAGCCCTCAGACCAGCAGCAGTGTGGCACACCCACTACCCAGGACACACATGCTATTGGAGCTGCTGGCAATTTTCTTCCTAAGAGTTCAGGAGAAATCCAAATTCTTATTCTGAGCTACAGCATTGTTCCCAGACTCTTCAATTCCCAAACCCTTACGAAGTAAGGGAGTCTTGTGTGAAAAGCACAGCTTGCTGACTCCTTTCATAGTTGCTTTTCCCCTCCAAGAAACTTTTGGAGTCTGGTTTCATTTCAGCATTCAGGGCAACATGAGACAGGGCATTTGGGGGGGGGGGGGCAGTTTTTCTTAGGCTGAGGCTCATGGCTTCAGAAAGATGCATCCTGACCCTTCTCTCTCCTCAGCCCCAGGAGCAGGCCCACTCTCCCGACCAATCTCCCAGTGGTGTGATCATTTTTGGTTTATTCATTGAGGGAGCACGGTGGGATCCTGAACTGGAAGTATTGGAAGACACTCTGCCTGGTGACTTATGCTGTGAATTTCCTGATATCCACTTTTTGCCACTGAAGGTAATCAACTAACTTGATAAGGAAATCTCAATGAGGGAAATGTTCAAAGGGCTGGTTAATGGCACAGACCAAGTTCTCGGCACAGAGGGCAAGAGGTAAAGACAGGAGATAGAGGAGAAGAGAGAGGTATTTACCCTGGGGTGGGGGGGTATGGGGCAAAGGATTGCCTCTAGATACAGAAGTGGCACACAGGAAAATGGCAGTTTATAAAGATACAAGGGGAAATCCTATGTTAGGATTAGGCGTGTTAATTAGGTGAGCCAAAGGAAGCTTTTGATGGCTGACTCTACAAATTCAATCTAACAGATTTTAGAAATGAAGAGGGAACGGGGAAGGACAGACAGGGCCTGCCAGGGCCATGCTTAAGCCTATTGAGAGTCCCTTCAATGCCGGGCATTGGTGGCGCACACCTTTAATCCCAGCACTCAGGAGGCAGATCTCTGTGAGGCCAGCCTGGTCTATAAAGCGAGTTCCAGGACAGGCTCTAAAGCAATACAGAGAAACCCTGTCTTGAAAAAAAAAAAAAAAAAAAAAAAAAAAGAGTCCCTTCAAATGTAATAATGAACTTCAGACAAAATAGTACAATATTGCATTACCTTTCAGGAATATTATACAGAAAGCTATCAAGTTATCTCTATTTTAACTTCTCCAGGTACAATTTCAACATGCAACTGCATGGATTTAACTCATAGCAGGATGCCTTAGAGCTACTAACAGCAAGTGTGATTTGACTCTAGGAATCTTTATTTTTAGATTGAAACGCTCCATGCTTCTGACCAAAAAAACTCAGAACTCCAGACTTTTGAATGTCCGGTTTACCAAACACCTGAGAGGTCAAGAAATACTCCTGGGTCGCTAACAGATTTCTTAACATCCGTGCATTTACCAACGAAGAAACCTCCTAGCCACTGGATCACCATGCAGGTTGCACTGCTGTGTGAGAAAAATGAATGAAATAAATATCCATACCAAAACAGTTTAAGTTTGAGCTCTACTTACATACATCAAGACATCCACTTGTGGGAACAGCCTTGTAGCGCCGTGTGCCTACAGCCTCAGCGGATGCAAGGGAGATTTCCCTAGGTAAGCAGTGTGTGTGCTGGCTTTGAAATGAACACATGGGCTTCTGCAATTAATATATTTTTTTTTCCAAGTGCTACAGACACTACAACAGCTTTTAGGCACTCAGTGTTTCTAAGAGCCCCTATCCCTAAACTCATTATTTATGGGGTTCTGGTTTTTGAGACAAGACCTCACTCTCAAACCCAGAATGGTCTCAAACTCATGGTGACCCTCCTACTCAACCTCCAGGACAGCTGTGGTTACAGGAATGAATCACCATTGGCTCAGGCTCCAGCAATCTGAAGCTTGAAACCTGGTCAGGAGTCCCTGGGTTCCTAAAGCTCAGAAAGATCCAAACAAATGAACCTAGGGGGAAAAAAAATGGGTTAAGGCTGCAAAGCATGGGCTGCTATGTAACCCTAGAGATCTGCAGGCAAAAAGGAGGCTCTAAAGTGATCAAAGCAACTCTTTATTTTCAACTAAAATTTTACTACAAAGCTTGCTAAACATCAATTTAAAAACAACTTGGACCTGACACCCAGACACTGGCGCATTATCCTATCTCAGACTCTTCTCACTAGCGGGCAGAGAACCCAACATCTTTCATCTTACCCAAAATTCCCTTGTTAAGTCCAGCACATACATGCCAATACCACTTTCTGATACCAGGAGAAAAGCAAAATAGAAAAACACCTGCTTGAAGACCTTAGTTCTGTAAAACAATGACAATTTCATAAAAACAGAGTCTAAAAATTACAGAATGGAGAGTGTCAACTTCATGATCACATTAATATAAGCTACTTTACATACACTCTAAGCTGCAGAGCAGAATGAACATTTGCATCTGGCTCATATATGTGTAATCGAAACCCAAATGTACACACTATAATTACATCTTTGTGTTTAAGATGCTGAGGACCATGTATAGCTTTGAATATAAAAGTCTAGAGAATTTGCCACCTGTCCTGCTCCAGGACAGTTACTATGAAACTAATCAACCTCACTAGAATTGAATGGCTACAACCAGCTTATTACATCTATTAAACTGAGACAAAAAACAAAGTTTCAACTAGCTCCTTAAAGTTGTTTCAGGTAGAACTCCTTTTTAGGGAGTTCTGAAGACATAAATGATACAAAATAGTATAAACTGTATGACCTTAACAGTAGCAAAAACACTGTTGAATTTTAAGTCAAAAAATATATAAAAATAGTAGCCTGAAATGGCAATTTTTCTAATACCAATGTATGTAAAAATGTTTAAATAGTGCTGTTACTCCAAAAATATACTTTTTTTTTCTATTTGCAACAGTTTATAAAGGCAAACACACCTGCAAATTGAGGTAGCAAAGCCAAATTCACAAACTTTGGATAAAGAAAAATAACTTTCCTATGTTTTAACTTTAAATGAATTCTAATTGCTTTACACTTTTAAATTCACATTACTTTACACACACTTAATTTAAAACACTGAAAATGTTTTTGTCAAAAAAAAAAAACTACTTAGTTCCTGACAATTATCTCACATTGACAAACTGTACAGAAAAATCACAAGTCACCATATATTACATAAAAGTAAGCTATGTATTTACATTTCCAAATGCACTTTTAAAGGCTGAGGTCAAGCCACTGCTCTAAATGGTCACCCTTAAGCAGGCCCTGCTTAAGGATCTGCTTACTCTTCACATATACCACCAATACTGGGCTGGGGTTTGTGGACATATATTTAGAGACAGAATTTTCATTATGTCTCTTTAAGTACTATGAAGCATAGATGTGCTTTAAGGGTTTTCACTTATGAAAAACCAAATGGCAAAAAAATTGAAAATGAGACTTCAGATTTTTAGGGATTAAAACTTTCCTATTAACAAGCAAATTCTACCACCTTTGTATTTCCGCTTACATTAACTGCTATACAACTACATTAAAAGGTTCACTATTTGGCTCTATGGTCCTGACTCAAAGAACAAACTTAAGAGCTCTTGTCAGTGCATCAACAATTAGTTCGTCTGGACTTCTTGTTTTTGTGAGTCATCTGACCTGTGGGGTCAGTAAACATAGGGGAGTATGCGGTAGGGCACTCGTTGGCAGTACTTCTCCCAGGCCAGGCCGTATTTCCTCTTGCACTGGTGCTCATCACGGGCTTCGCGGTGGACAAGCAACGCAGTGAAGTAGATGACATAGAAGTAAGGCAGGAGGTGGTTAAAGCCTGTAGGCGACAACAGCAGCCACTCAATGTTTTTATTTCCATTCCATGATTTCTCCTCATTTCCGTCAAGTGCCCAAAGGAAGATCTAGTTTTCTGATTAAGGTATGCCAAATCACAAACTAACTGTTCCATAAAGTCTTCTTATTCCCAATACCCTCAGAAACTAGACAGCAACTAATAGACACCAAGGTCCTGGAGCCCACAGCAGGCAGGTGTGCTCACCCCAACCAATGACATAGAGTGATCAAGTTAGCACTGAGATGCTTACTTACCACATGGGAGGGACCATGCCAGCGCCATGATGAGGTCACCCAAGTAATTGGGATGGCGAACAAAGCCCCACCATCCAGAGACAAGCAGACTCTTACCCGTGGACGTATGAATGGTCTTTAAATCTGTGTCAAAACAAAAACCTCTTAATGACCTCTAAAAAATGAGCCATAGAAACCGACACGTATAAATATATCAATAAATTTGTTAAAGAAACCCTTACGTGCAAGCTTTGGATCAGTGGGATTCTTCCGGAATGCATTTTTCTGTGAGTTTGCACAACGAAAGATTACATAGCCACAAACTGAAATTTTAAAATATTTCCTGTTAGTAATTTAGGTGTGAATTACATCTAAAATCATCTGGAACTTAATAAACATCCACGCCCTGAATGCCAGTGAACTCTTCTGAAATCTTAACTCATCATCCATCTTGAAGGAAAAACTAACACAGCCAAGCCATCCATGTCCACAGAGACCAGGATCTGACACGGCAGCAGGGGCCACTGACTGCAGGCTACGCTCAGACACTTCCTCGTAACCAGTGTCTGCACTTCTGTGTGAAGCCCCTCAGCCTGGACAGGTTTATTCACATCTCCACAGGCCATGACCTGGCACTACAATCCCAATAACAAATCCCAATGTCCACTTGAGTGCCAGTGACAGGCATAAGCAAACAATGGAGAAAGGACATCTTCACTTTAACCAAGTGCTTGGATTTCCTCTTCCCTCAAGAAGATACTTAGTGTCCTAAACTCGCTCTGTCGGAAGTTCAGAGCTGGTTTTCCCATCCACCTCTCGTGTGAATAATCACGAAGGACTAAAGGAAAACCACCTGACCTGGAAGACCTCTCAGCAGCCAAACTGACCTCTCCCTCTGTCCCACCCACCCACCCACCCCTCACCTGTGCTGACTTGACTTCTCCCATCCCATCCTAACCCACTGAGCCTCAGATTAAAGCCACATCCTCCAGGAAGTACAAGTTGACATTCCTCAAAAACTGGCTCCCTTGCCATATGTGCTCCTTAGTCCAGTGCGTGAGCACCTCAGGACACAGCAGCTGGTATCGTTTCTACAGGGAAACCCAAAGTTGTAAGAAGACCAGTCTCATTTTTCAGCCTCTAGAAAATCCAGGCATTTGAAAGACAAATTGTTCCTAAAGCAATTCAATTTATTTAAGTTCAATTGCTTAAACTTAAAAGTAAAATCTTCTACTGAAAGTAGTGCTAGTGGAGCCAGCAAGTCTTCCATTCTCTGCAAACTTCAGAATTTTCTCAGTACTTATCCATCATAAATTATTTCACACCCGTGATCAGGTAAGATGGGGTGTGACAGACAACAACCGGAAAACAGTAGGCACAGTGCCTCAGACTGAAGAGAGGCTAGCACTCACGTTTCAGAGCAATGATGACAGAAGCCAAGGGCCAGGACAAGTCATGGGGATGGCTGACCAGGTAGAAGGCCTGAAGGCTGTAGGTGAATGGGACCCACACCAAGTCCCCAAAGGCCAGCATGAAGCCAAAGCCATCGTGGATGATGTCCATGGTGGTCAGCAGCGCTTCCTACAATGGGAAGAAATAAGAACCATCTTATGTTTACAGGATTTAAGCCAAGTGCTAATTTATGACCAAGTATGTTAAGAGAAGGCACACCAAAATGTTGAAAGGCAGGAGTTCAGTTGCTCTGGCCTAAGTCACATGTCCCACCTCTCCAGCCCCCTCCTCACCCTCAACTCCTGCAGTAACAGACATCTAAACCCCAAGAAGGCTTTTGTCCTTGCCCAGGGCCTCCCTGACCTCAACTTCCTGCAGCCTTCCTAACCCTGCACCTGGCCAGTCCTGCACAGATGTCAGCATGCTGCATCCCAGAAAGCCACTGGTCACTCTACTTGTCCACTTATGCTCTCTATTGCACAGTAAGCCTCTCTTTCGTCAGGTGTACATGCCACAGTGCCTAGCAAGAAGTTATGGGTTCAAAGTGTGTAGAAAAACAGTACAACTACCAACCAAATCTGGATCATCTGAACTCTCCAATGCATGGTCCACAAGAGCAGCAAGCTGGCTGACAACATGGTAAACCAATCAGGTGTCACACTCATGCTCAGTTTGTTAGCAGGAACACATGGTTCACTAGGTATCTCTAGACCAAGATGCCTGAAGGCCAGGCTCACAAGCACATCTGAGTGCCGGAAACTCTGGTACCTGCCCCTGAAGTAATACAACTAGCTAGTTATCGAAAAACTAGGTCTGGGCTAAAGAAAAAAGTAGTACCTCCAGGGGCATCCACTCCAGATCATCATGGAATAAAGTCAGGTCACAAATCTAGGCCCTAAGGCTTACAACCCTGGATGTCAGAAGGATGATTCCACATAGCATCTCTGGGGGATATGATCTGATATGAGGATCCAAGACAAAGAAAAAGGTGACGGGGGAGCCCAGGGAATATGACAAATAAGAACGATACTGTGACCAAAATCAGTCAGTGTGAGGAACAAGTGTCAGGAAGCCTGGGACCAATTAAGACCCTAAGCCCTGCTCATGCTCTAGGGGCCTCAGTTCACAAGGCAGACTCTCCAAAGCAGGTGCAGCTGCACAAGCGTTCTCGGTTTCCTAAAGTAGCAGATCTGCACGCAAAATTACAAGCAGCTGCCAGGTGCTGAAAAAATTAAAGTCACTCCCTTCTTTATAATCTAGCTGAGACACTGAGGACAGACAGATACTCCCCAACTCCAAGCCTCCTGTTGATATCACGTTAAGCAGCTGGGAAGAACGCTAAGTAAAGTGTGTGCTGTGTATGCATGAAGGTCCAAATTCAATCCCCAGAATCGACACTAAAAATGAGGCGGTGTGCACTTGTAATACCAGCACAGGCGAGTCCTGGAGCCTGCTGCTCAATCAGGCCAGTGAGACCCCTCACTCTAAAACAACAGGGTCCCAAGAGTAGCACTGAGCCAGGCCTCTGGCCCTCCCATGTATGTGACACACACACCCGAGTTTTTCTTTAGGATGCTAACAGGAGTCGCTTCTAAACAGCTGTTGACACACCTACCAGTGT
Organism: Cricetulus griseus; assembly: GCF_003668045.3. NCBI lineage: Eukaryota > Metazoa > Chordata > Mammalia > Rodentia > Cricetidae > Cricetulus > Cricetulus griseus. Next base: position 12,532,759 of record NC_048598.1, on the reverse strand, counting down.
TCTTGTGCAGCCCCCATTGAGCCACAAGATCATGACCAACACAAGCCAGACACAGCTGTGTCAGCCTCACACTGGATGTAAGTACGCAGCTCAGGCTCCACAGAGGAAAACTACCTCTCAAAGCTGCTTGACTTCATGGCCTCCAAGAACTCAGCTCTTAAAACTATCCCATGCAGGCACAGAAGTGCACTCCTGTAACCCCAACTTGAGAGGCTGAGACAGGAAAATCACATGTTCAGCCAGCAAGGACTACTAGGACCCCCAAAATAATAATAATAATAATAATAATTTTTTTACCTCATTCCAGAGGGCATCCACCACATACAAGAGCTGGAAACTGTTAACCAAGACCATTGCCAAAGATGGGGTACCACGTTCCTGTACTTTCATTTCAGCCAAAAGCATCACCAAGTTAACAACCACCTAGAAAAAGAGGAAGACGATGGTCTCAAATGCACTCCCAGGGACAAGCATGGCTAAGAAGCCCAGGGTACACCACCCCATAGCCATCAGTAAACAGGACACCTCAACCCTGCCTCGGGTCACTCTATGCTACTCTTGCTGACACATGTAGCCTCACTCTCATCATGAAAACACAGTGGAATAACCCAAATTAAAGGACGGTCATAATGACTGATCAGGTTGGGCAGTAGTGGTGCACTCCCTTAATCCCAGCACTTGGGAGGCAGAGGCAGGTGGATCCCTGTGAGTTTGAGGTCAGCCTGGTCTATAAGAACTAGTTCCAGAAAAGCCTCCAAAGCAGCAGAGAAACCCTGTCTCGAAAAACCAAAAACAAACAAAAATAAAAGACATACCCATCCAATCAATCCAGGACGCAATTCACAAAAGTATTTGAGGTCAAAAACACCAATTCGAGGGTTTAACTCACGGCCAATGAAGAAATCGTAGACAGCATTTCCTAGAAGGGAAAATTGTTTAGCCAGTCACAAGTCTTTAAATCCAACTGTTCCCCATCACTAGGTCCAATCTGCTCTTGAAGAGACTGCGGAAGGAGAAGAAGCAAAGGACAGGACTTGGGAAACACCTGAGGGCTCCTGTGACCAGATTCCCCAACTCTAAGAAACTGGAGGGTGGTTTGGTTTTGGTTTTGGTTGGTCACAGGTCTCTCTGTAATAGCCCTGGCTATCGTGGAACACACTTTGTAGACCAGGCTGGCCTCAGACTCACATAGATCTGCCTGTCTCTGCCTCCCAAGTGCTGGAATCAAAAGTGAGTTCCAACACCACCTGGCTCTGTTTTTTTTGTTTTTTGTTTTGTTTTGTTTTTTTGAGAAAAGGTCTCACTATGTAGCTCTGGCTTGCCTGGAACTATTTACTGAGATCAGGCTGGCCTCAAATTCAGAAAAATCTTCCTGCCTCTGCCTACCAAGTGCTTGGACTAAAGGGAAACTTTAAAAAAAAAAAAAAATCTTAGGTCAAAACCAAACAACTTTCACCCTGGTTTTGTTTTTTGCTCTTTTAAGGGATTTACTACTTGACTAAAATAGATAGATAGACAGACAGACAGATAATAAAATAACATGCTGCTAAAGGTTTTTAGTCCTCTAATAACTAAAAATTAACAAGCTATAACTGCTCACCAGAACTGGCAGGTGACAGCTCATCCCTAGGGGCCTTCAAAGATCGAGCATAGAGATAAACACTCAAGACCACTGAAAACACAGTGGCTGCAAGTGCGAACTGAAGGAAGTGAGTATACACATAACACAGCTCTATGCCCCAGAAGAGAGATGTTCCCACGATGGCAGATGTCAGGACAAAAGCGTTGAATCCTTAAAAAGAGAGAGAAGTTAATTAATATCACCCTAGGGCTCACATTTGTTTTTGTTTAAAAAAAAAAAAAAAAGTACCCAAACTAGCCTTGAATTCCTGGGCTCAAAACACATACCCACACACCTTAGCCTCCTGGGCACAAGGAGCTACTAGTCAATATAGTGTTTTTATGTTTAAGTCTTAATGTCATTATCCAGATTATAGTCAGAAATATGCAATGTCCTTAAGGTGCAATCTTTAATGTAAATACTACAGTTCTTGTATGGTCTTTCAAAATGCTAACATTCTTTTGTACTACGAACCATCATTACCTACTGTTAAAGGACAGCTGAAAGAAAGGGTATAGAAATTACTGTTAACACCAGATGGTGGTGGCGTATGCCTCTTTAGTCCCAGCACTCGGGAGGCAGAAGCAGGCAGATCTCTGGGAGTTTGAGACCAGCCTGGTCTACAAGAGCTAATTCCAGGACAGCCCCCAAAGCCACGGAGAAACCCTGTCTTGAAAAACCCAAAAAAAAAAACATTAAACTGAAAAGAATCTCAAAATGCACTACAAACTGTCAAGAGTCCAAAGTCAAATAACTAGCTCCCAACAGAGACTGGCAAGCACAGAATTTCAAGTCTAATGCCACTACCTAATAGAAGAATGGTCTTAGTAGGTATAAAATTATTAATATTTATGTTGGCATTCACTAGTCAGTAATGATATAAAGATTTGAGTCATATTCTGTCACCTAGAAAATGGATATGAAGATACTCAACCTTCACAGCAGAGGCCACAACAAACCCTGAGAAAACCAAGTGTGATCACTCATATTTGTAATCCCAGCACATGGACACTCATGCATAGGCAGAGTGAAACCCCCAAGAGGATCCATAGGCCAGGCCACTGGTGCTGACCAACAGAGGGGGGGGGAGAGGGAGAGAGAGAGAGAGAGAGAGAGAGAGAGAGAGAGAGCGAGAGAGAAAGAGTGTGTGTGTGTGTGTGTATGTGTGAGAGTATGAGTGTGTGTGAGAGTGTATGGAATGTGTGGTGGTAAGAGCAATTTTGCCTTTTGGTTAAAGAAATCATTTTTCTTGCAAAAGCTGAAGTGCTGAGGTGTGTTCCAGATGAAGTCATCAAATTATATTATTACAATTCACACACAGAAAAGCCATGGTCACTAATGAGAAGATTTCTAAGGTTTGATAAATTAAGAGGGTCACCACAAATTTGCTATCTAAACTCATGTTTTCTACATATCAAGTTTACTCCAAGGAATAACTTTTACCCCTCATAAAATTTATGACGTGATCAATACAGTTGCTTTTTCACTCTATAGTCTATGCAAAATAACTACTCAAAATTTCTTAGGAATTTCCTTAGTGGTAAAATCCCATAAAGAAATCAAATATCAGAAGCAAAAATAAACAGAGGAGGGACGTTCTTACAAAGATTGAGTGCCCAGGTTTGGTGCTTGGCTCTCAACAGACTACACCCTCAATGGAGACAAAACAGGGCTCGGAAAACCCAAGACACCAAGAGCTATGTGAAAACCCACTTCTGCCCAGACACAGATAGCAAGAGACAGGGCACATGAAAGATCCTGAGACAGGCTCCATCAGCAAGAAGCTGAGCAAAAACAACAAGCTGGCCAGCACCAGCAAACACAGTCTATGCTCTGGCACAGAGCTGGCTAGGATGGCTTGCAACTTGACACTTAAAGGCAGGCAGCCCTGAAAACACTTCTGCTTCCCTTCTGGAATCCTGCAGAATGAATTCACGTAAGAGTGCTAGGCGAGCCAGTAAACAAGTACTACCCGAAATTACAAAAGAAGAAAGCCAAACATTAAAATTTATTCATACCATTTCTTGAGTACTATGGTTCAACTTGGGAAGTTTCCACTGTAGCATGCACAGTACAAAAAGCAAGACACATGCAGAGCCACACTCAAATTTGGATCCAGACTACAACATACCACACAATGTCCTCTCCTGGTGCTGGGGCAGTGCAGTAAGCTACATGATAAGAGTGATAGCAGAGGCTCTGCAGTGGTCTCTGCTGCTAGGCTAGGACACTGGCGGCCAGCTGCACAAGGCACATCTGCAACTTAAGGCACAGCCAAGACACGATGCACTTACACGGACGTAAGCAGTCCTAAACTGAGGAGCATTTGCCAGAAGATTCTGACAGAAAATGAAATCACTCTACCTAATCAGGTAAAATGGAAATTCATTTAAGATAACTACCACATAGATTTCTTAAAATCACATTAATGGCACTTTATCAAAGTCTTCAGTGGGTAAAGCTATACTGAGCCCTAACACATGTGCTGACCATGGAGACGCCTAGACCAAAGGGTCACCATCTGTCAAGCAAACTCCAAGTGGTCCCTTCCCCACTCCACGTGAATGCACCAACACTGAGCGGGCATTCAGTAAGTGCCCACATCATCTTCCTAGTGTCAAGTGTATAATAAATACAACCTAGCCCACAACTACATCCTACCAGGAAAAACCCTGATGGGAAAGGCACAACTGTCGGCCCCAAAGCTTTCTCCTGGCTTTTTCAGTTAACAGTAGATTTCTACACCCTTCCTTACAGCTTCCTCTTAATTAAGAAGCACTAATAATTACAGCTTTATGATGTAAAAAGCATAGGTAAAGATGCAGCTTTCAGGCAAAGGGTTGACAAAAGTGGAGCCAAGCACTCAAGGACAGGAGTGGCTCAGAGGTGGGGGGGGGGGTTCCCCTCTAGAGCCCCAGGAATGCTCAGGATGGTAAAATCCTAGAAAAATATTTAATGAATGATAAGTGCTATTTCTTTTGTTGATGGTTTTTTGGGGTTTTGTTTTGAGATGGAGTTTCTCTGTGCAACAGTCTTAGTTGTACTAGAACTCACTTTGTAGACCAGGCTGGCCTTGAACTCTACCTCTGCCTCCCCAGTCCTGGGATTAAAGGTGTGTGGCACCACTGCCCAGCAGATGTTAAATGTTATTAAGAAAATTAAAGGCGGTGGTAGCACACGCCTTTAATCCAGTACTTGAGAGAGGCAGATGGATCTCTGAGTTCAAGGTCGGCTAGTCTATAAAACTGAGTTCCAGGACAGCCAGAGCTAACCATTGAAACCCTGTCACACAAACAAAAAGAATGAACAGGAAAAAGAAAAATAAAACATGCTGGAGAGATCACTCTGTGGTTAAAAGTACGTGTTGGGCACTGGAGGCGTGGCTCAGCAGTTAAGAGCACACACTGCTCTTTCAAAGGACACAGGTTCAGTTCCCAGCACTACACAGTAGCTGACAACATCCTGTGACTCCAGTGTAGGAGAATTCAACACTTCTAGCCTCCAACAGCTCCCACACACGGTGCATGTGGTGATTTCAATAATTATGGCCCCCAACACGGAGTGGCACTATTAGGAGGTGTGGCCTTGTTGGAGGAAGTGTGTCACTGTGAGGGTGGACTTTGAGGTACCATGCCCATGATATGCCCAGTGTGGGACACAGCTCACTTCCTGTTGCCTTCAGATCAAGATGCAGAACTCTGAGCTACCTCTCCAGGACCATGTCTGCCTTCCTGCTGCCTTGCTTCCCACCATGATAATGGACTAAACCTCTGAAGCTAAATGTTTTCCTTTATAAGAGTTGCCGTGGTCACGGTGTCTCTTCACAGCAATAGAAACTCTGACTTAAAACAGCACCTACAACAAACTCAGATGCTCGCATACACGTGTGCATGCAAAAATAAGTATTTAATTAAAAAAATAACAAAAGATGAGAGCAATGGCTGCTCTTTTCAACCTAGGAAACCACATTGGTTTTCCAGCACCTACATGGCTGCTCAAAATGGTTAGTAACTCCAGTTTCAGGAGATCTGACACCCTCTTCTGACTCCAGTGGGCACCAGGTACAAAATGTGGTGTACATACATCCACACATGCAGGCAAACACTCATACACAACACAATAAAAATCTTAAAAAAGAAATGAAACTAAGCAGGCCAGTGGCACACAACTGACGCCAGTATTCAGGAAGCTGACGCACAGTGGCTAGTCTGTACCACAAAGTGAATTCCAGGCTAGCCTGTGTAACACCTGAAGCCCCATCTCAAATAAAGTAGAAAGCAAAGAGAGCTAGAAACTAAGAGTAACTATTCGGTTCATTCAGCATTTTTCATATTAGCTATGAATGAGTTAACTTATCCACAAGTTCAAACTACTAAAAGATAACCTCCTTTTTAACATCCAGTGAATCAACACCAACAGTTTAAAAACTATAAAAGTTAGTCATTGAGTATTTAAGGAAATCACCATTTAGTCTGTACTTGAGTCTTCTTCCATCAACAAGAGGTGTTCCTTCTACAACCTTAAAAGAAAACATATTAAACTTTAATTTAAAAATTAAAGCACATTATCACCTTGCTTACATATTATACATATTTAAGTATTTGATCTCTTCAAACTCTTGAATTTCACTATACCCAAGAAAGTTAAGTATCTCACAGTAAGAAATACAGTAGTATATAATGAATGTCAAGCCCTTGATAAAGCAACCCCACTGTCAGGCATTTACCTTAAACATATGTAACTAGTTAATTTCTCAGTGAGAAGGACTACCACCATAACCACCCTTACACCACACCCTCCCATGCACAGAGCAAGATTCAGTGTGCTCAAAACTCTCCACTGGCTTCCCATCACTGACAAACCAGTCTCATATTTGTAAGGTTCTCTTAAAAATAAGTAAAAACAATAAAAAATATCGCACAGAGAAATTAACAAAACCCACAGACTCTACAACTCAGTGAACGTCCATGGTTAGAGTCCATTGAGAAGGGAAGCTGTGGAGCTCATGTTAATCTTTACACTTTCAATATGGAATATAGTTATGTACTACCTATCCTCAAACCCAGAAAAATCCATGCCAGATTGGAACCAGAAAGCAATTAGCTTTATATCCTCTTTCATAACTGTGTCCATTACCTGCATTTGGCCCTTCCTCTTATATTTAATTTTTATTTAAAGGGGGAGAGGGAGGCTGCAGGAAAATGGGATTAGAATGTATGAAGTCACACAAACCTCAAAAAGAAATGTGCACGCTCACTCTCACACAGGGAACCCAGCCATAGTAAGCGTGTATATGTAAACAACAGTTTACCATGAAGAGCAAAGGTTCTTTTCAGTGGGATAGTGTGCTGCCAACACCATGCATACACCGACTTGTTTCACTGTTTACACATGTTCCTCTACTATGCTGAGTGGTACTCTCCAGCAAAGGACCGTGAGCATGCTTCCCAAGAGGGAACCACCATGGCAAAACCCACTGCACACGGCACAGGGACGACCAAGAGGGTGTAAATGCTGTCTGAGTAAATGGGCAGCCACATATACCCTCAAGTAGCTACTCAAAAATGAGCTGTTCACTTTACACTGCCCAACACTAAGACAGCATCATCTGCCAGCATCTATTCATTTGCTATGGAAAAGGAACCCAGGATAGAAATGTAAAACCTGAGATCACAGGTCTGGCAAAACCCCAAGTGATTCTTCTCAACTGTAGGTGTCTTGTCAGGCCTTAGTCTGATAATACAGATAGAGGACTTCTCAACCTTGAGTCTGTCTGACACTCACCCATTACTTACCTACCTATCATCTATCTATCTATCTATCTATCTATCTATCTATCTATCTATCTATCTATATCACTTTAGTTTGTATGTATGCAAGATTTTTAGCCACAAAACTAATTTTCCAAATAAATGTTATCTAGCTTACATAAGCCTCACAATAAATTAATCCGAATCTGAACAGAGCACTACAATAAGAATGACGTTAGGTCCATCATTACAGGAAGGCCTAGACAGCCAGTTCCAGTGACACTCCACAGCTCCACGCTCCTAACAGAACTTCCATCTGGCAAAGCTGCAGTCTCCTAAGAATAAGGTCTGAATAAATTATGTACTGTTGAGGGCAGCTCATGCTCTCTGAACATCTCTCTCTCTCAGGAAAGGTACACAAATGAAAGACTACACAGCAGCAGGAGGGAGGGAAGATAATGCATGAGTCTGAAAAGGACTCCGTGTTCTTGCCAGATGTCTGAGGCTCAAAACTGGAAACAAACTGTAATCTGTATTTTGTTTCTTTTTTTTTAATCCACGGAGCTCAAAAGACAATGATGTAAGATGGTATACCTGAAGTGAACACACTGAGGAGGTGTTCTTTTGCCCAGCTGCCTCTACCAAAGAGATAAGCTGCCATCAAACATTGAGCTTACTCTTCTCTGTTTGGATTGTTTGGAATAAAGTTTGTGATCGAAACACTGAATGTCAACCTAACAAGATCTAAGCAAACCTCTAGGCACAGCCGTGAGGAAGTTTTTCATGGGCTGGGTTCCCAGACTGAAGAAAGGAGAGGAGCTGGAACAACGGCTCAGGGACTGAGGACACCAGCTGCTCTTGCAGAGGACCCAGGCAATGAGTGATTCCAGCACCCACAGGGTAGCTCACAACCATCTGACTCCAGTCCTAGGGGAACTGATGCTGGCCTCAGAGTACTTACACACACGGTGCATACATATACTTGCAGCCAGAACACCCCACACACAACATGATGAAATAATTTTAAGAAAAAGAGGAAAGAAAGCTGGGTGGATACAATGACCAGCACCTCACTCTCTTGCCACCGTCATTTCTCTGCTATTATGGGTGTCACCCTCAAACCATGATCCAGGTATTCTATTGGAAATACAAGAAAAGTAAACACAGGAAATTAGACAAGATATGTAAATTGTATTTTTAAAGTTATGCTTAGTAAGTTGAAGGGCACAGAAATAACAGCTCCAGTGTATGACCGACAGCTTCTAACTTTGAAACTGCTATAAATGTAACTAATAGCAAAGAATCAGACAAGTTTCACGATACCATGCCCTTCAGCAAAACCTTGCCTTCAACCAGGATGGCCTTAATCCCAGCACTGTGGAGGCAGAGGCAGACATCTCTGTGAATTCAAGGCCAGCCTGGTCTACCTGGTGAGTTCAGGTCGGCCAAGACTACACAGCAAGAACCATATCTCAAAAAAAATTTACAAACCCCAAAACCTTACCTTCCCAATTGGCAGAAGGTAAAAGAGAGCTTGAATGAAAAACCAGAGGAGGTAGATGCCACACACTCTGGCTTCCCACAGTTCACCCAAAGCTGGCAGAGGAGGAGGGAAACTCAGCAGGCTGGGGTCCTTCTGCCTGCACTGCAACAGCAGCAGGAAGAGGCAGGCAGGCAGGCCGAGCATGATGAGCGATGCACCTGCAAACAAGCAGTCCAGTCACACTCAAACTCCAGGCAGCTTGCTTAGTCTTTTAAGCCATGTGGGCTGTTCATTTATTTATATATTTTTACATTTAGGGCAACACTAGGTCAGCTGTTTGAAAACAATCTATAAGGTATCATCAAAGCCTTGTCATCTAGGGGCTGACGAGAGAGCTCAGCAGTTAAAAGCACTTGCTCTCAGAGGACCTGAATTCAGTTCCCAGCACCCATGGAGGCTCACAAACATCTGTGAGCAGATGTTCTCTTGTGACCTCCCTGGGCACCAAGCACATGTGTGGTGCACATAACAAACAATGTAGGCAAGCAAAAACTGTCCCTATCTCAGGCTGAGGAAATGGTTCAGCAGTAAGGGCATTTGCCACAAAATCCTCACAAACCCCAGGATTTTCATGTGGAAGAGCTAACCCTGACCTCTATATGAACACTACAGCATTAGCACGTGCTCTCCCCCCCACCACCACCACCACACAAGATAGTAATAAAATGTAGTAACTTTATAAACTGTCTCTACTTGTCACCTCCAATGGGCATACAACATACAACATACAACCTTGGGTAAGTGATGAAAGCATGAGTTCACCTCAGAGACCTGACTCAAAGACATTCAACTCCAGTCTCCCAAAGAGCAACTGCTAAGAGCCAGACACCAAATAATGGTTGGTCTACTCTTTGTGAGGAGAGGAAACGGAATCTTGTTACATAGCCTCCATTAGCCTTGAACTTACTGTGTAACTCAAACTGGCCTTGAACTCTATAGAGGAGTAGCCACTATACTCAAGCCTGAAAACGAGCCCTGTAACCTTACTAGACTTTATATATTTTTGGAGAGAGGTTTTACACATGTATAGATTTTGGGAGATGCCAGACACCATCTGTGTCAGACCAACTAGCAGCGCAGGTAAGCCAAGCAGACTGTAGACTGTTTGGTTGAGGTCCTGAGCTTGCTTTCTCTCACCAGCTTCATGTGCTCACTAACCCACAGGCTGGCTCTGCACACTGCACTCCCTGGGCAGCTCATTCACTCTGCCTAGCAGGCGGGGGAGGGCAGCGGGACGCTTCATCCGCAGCTTGTTCCTGCTACGAATGCAAGCCAGGCCCTGCCATCTGCACCCGTCACCACAGGACCACCACTACCCTTCCTGCACCTTCCCCAGGGCAAACTCGCATCACCACTCCTTTACAATTCCAAACTCAAGACCTAACAGACAGCCATATCAGCGTCCTTCCTACTCTGCTGCCAAAGCTCCCAGCTCAGGCTTTCATATCCTGTTCCTTCTCTGCAGAGACCTTCCCTGAGCATGTGAGAGCAACTCCGTGCCCTTCCTCCCTGATGGGGTTTAACACCTACCAGGTACTCCTCCAAACTCCAAGCTCTTCCTCTGCGGAGTGGTCACTTGAAAGGTTTCCAAAGGTGCAGGTACTTTGGGAAGACGCTTTTGTTCCTTGGACTCTATTTCTTTAACCGTGACCTCTTCTCTTCTTGGACGAAGGCTGTACTGTGTAGCTATGAAACTGCCTTCTGGTGACAAAATGACTTTTTCCTAGTTTAAAGAAAAAAGTATTAACTATCTAAGGTTACAACAATTGCAAATGCTGCTAACTCAGCATCTCTACACAGCTGGGGACATACAAGAATAAATTTGTTAAAACACATGCAGCCTTAAGGACAGAGCAAGAACTAATGTAACTCCAGAGTGAGAGGGACAGGAAGGGAAAGGAAGGGGAAGGGGAAGGAAAAGGAAAGGAAGTGCCCCAGATGAACGACAGCACTTTGTTACCTGCTTGTTTTTACGAGATATGTCATTCTTCTCTGTGTGTTCAGGCTCCCCGTTGTATACATTGATGCTGTTTCCAAATGGCTTCTAAATGGGATATGAAAGCATCATAATCAGAACTGTTACTGACTAAAAGGATCACAATGATAACAAGTTACTACTGGAAATGAAGCAGAGACAAGCTAAGAGTCAAGAGATGAACTCAACTAGACTTCCCTGGTTGTCCAAGGTCAGCTCTTACAGTGTACACTGTTCTAGTCTTTAGATAAAGAGCCTCATGATGTAACCAGCCAACCTTAAACTCACTGCATAGCTTGGGCTAGCCTCAAACTTGTGGCAATCCTCCAGCCTCACCCTCCTGTCTGAGTACTGGGATTACAGTTGTACAACACCATGCCAGGTTTTGGAACAAACTTTTCCATCTTTCAAACACTCTCATACTAAATGTTTCAATAATTTCACTGTCAATTATTGTAACAGTTCTATGAAAGTCGGGTTAAGTCAAAACTGGCAAATTCATTCATAAGCTAGAAAAAAAAAAAATGAGGCAAAAACCTTCAGTGACCCTAAACAGGCAGCAACAGGCACTGGAATTTTATGCTACCTGACATTTACCCTTAAGTTTTTCCTTCCTACACATCCCTCTCCACTCAGCCTCAGTTTCTTACCAAAACGAGAAGAGATTTAGTTTGCAAGAGCTTTTTAAGATAATGGTTGCAACGTCTCTTCACTCCTCTGTAAACTGTTAACAAACTAAAGCACTACTGAGCCAAGAAGAAAACACGAGACACCTCTGGCACCTTTGGCAAACCTCTCTCCAAAAATATTTACCATTATGATTCATAACAGTAGCAAATCTACAGTTATGAAGTAGCAGCAAAATAATTTTATGGTTGGGAACCACACATGAGGAACTGTGTTAAAGGGTCACAGCATTGGGAAAGTTGAGAACCACTGCTCTAAAATATTCATCTGCCAAGTGTGGTAGCTCACCCTATGATCTCAGCACTGAGGGGACTGAGGCAGAAGGATTATATCAAGTTCATGGCCAGCCTGAGCTATCCTGTCTTGGAGAAAAAAAAACAAAAAAACTTAAAAACACAGAACAAAAACCTTCCCTGCGCTAGGTGTCTCCAGGTGCCACACAGGCACCATGAAAGTCAATCCACTGAAAACACCATTTCTAAAAGCAAAGGTGATCCACCATAAAGATGCCAATTAGGAGAGCGAGAACCTCCCCATAGCATAGTTGTCTCATTTCATGGCCTACAAGTTATGTCTGTGGCAATGTAAACATCTTTTAAAGACATACAAACAGCACTCCTAGTGACATGACTCTGTAGCTGCAATGCCTGCCTTCCTGCCCAATGGTCTGCGTTTGATCCCTGTAACTCAGATAAGGGTGGACAAAGAGAACTAACTACACAAAGTTGTCCTCTAGCTCTACATGCGTGCCCATACACATACTACACACACACACACACACACACACACACACACACACACACACAGAAAATAAAAGATTAAAGGTATAAAAACATTTTTCTTAGGCATTCAAAAGAACTATGTTTCTTCAAACATTGGCTAGTCCCTTGGATTTGTTGTCTCAATAACAAAAGTGCGAGTAATCTGAATACGCATTATATAAAGGGGGAAGCCAATGCAGTTATAGATGAAACAAGTACCAATACAAGCGGAGTCAATTTAACTTGCAAAATTTCCCTCCGTGTTTCCTTTTCCTTAATGTCAGCCTGGTGGGAAGCAGAGGCAGATCTTCTGGAACCTTTTGGTGCTCTGCCAGGGGATCGGGAGCGTGACCTTGAGCGACTGCTGCGGCGTCTTGAAGGAGAGCTGGAAGTTGAGCCACCTTTCCTTTGCTTAAAGGATTTTAAAGGCTAGGAAGGGAGAAGCAACAGATGTTTTCAGAACACTAGCATCCAGTGGCAGAGCTAAGCTAGAAGATGTCAGTAAGGGCCACTATCTGCTGCCATCCATCCTAAACATAAAGGGACTCACAGGGTCTAATCCATGAGAACTGATCACACACAACCAGAGGGGATCGCTGCAATGATTCTAGCTCCTAGGGAAGAAACAAACAGTGCTGCCCCTCCTCTGCTGGCTTGGAAGGTATTTCCCTGGAGTCAGTGTCTACCCCACTAGTTGTATATATTCCCAGTAACACAAGAAAGACTTCTAATTGATAATGACTAAAACTGACATGTAAGACATGCTAATTAGCATGCAACCAATTTTTCAAAAGGTAAGCAGCCCTACAGAGTCACTCTGAAACCTTGGCTCCGCTGCACTCTGCTCTGATCACTGCAACCACTCCTTCCTCGTTTCCAGGGATACAGACTTGAGCAAGGCAAACCCTGAGCCCCATTCAGATGCTGTTTTGTGTATGTGGCCCTCAGGTAAGGATGGCATCTACGTATCTTAAATGAGTGCTAACGGCATCAAAAGAGAAGGCACATGCCATACTGCCTGGAGCTGCCCTGCCCCTAAGGTACAGAAACCTTTGAGCCATGAAGCCTAAGACATTTTCTAGAGCACATGGGGTATGTGTGACCCACTAACAGTCAATAACCATTAGTTACTGACAGGTCACAAGGTCCAAAACCCAAAATGTTCTTTTTTTGAGACAGGGTTCTTTGTGTAGCCTTGGCTGTCCTGGAACTGACTCTGTAGACCAGGCTGGCCTTGAATTCACAGAGACCTGCCTGCCTCTGCCTCCTAAATGCTAGGATTAAAGGAGTGCACCAGCACCACCCAGATACAAAACTGCAAAGTTCTCAGTAGAACATTTTGACTAAGTAATTTCACACCTGTAGAATACAACTAAAACTCTGCAGCTTTAAAATATTTTTCCACAAATCAATTTTTATGGATTTTATGTAAGTATTTGTATGCCATGGGCTATTATATAAAACCTAGGCCCTCGACAGATAGGCTGGGAAGGAAGCTGTGAGCTGACATCAAACCTAGAAACATCACTCTGATTAAATCACCAGGGTGGGGAAGAAACTCAAGCCCTGCCAAGAGACAGTAGTGCACACCTTTAATCTCTGCGCTCAGGAGGCAGAGGCAGTCAGGGCTCTGAATTCAGGGCCAGCCTGGTCTACAAAGCAAGTTCCAAGACAGCCAAGGCTACACGAGACCCTGTCTTGGGGGAAAAAAACACACACACACAGAAAAGAAACTCAAGCCCTGTACATGGCTATTAAAAAAAAAATCCCCCAATCTGCCTCCTGTGGACCCCTCTACTGTCCCCAGCCATCCACCTCTCTGGTACTTGACTGTGTCTGATCATCCACTAGCCTTTGGTATGCTGCCATCCCTACACCTGTTTTCCCATTTGTCCTAGAGCTCAACTCAAGGAAACAGTGCTAAAAAAAAAATAAAAATAAAAATAAAAAAAAATTTTAAAAAATCCCTAAACCAGGGCCTGTCCCACCCTGTCAAACAGCACTTACAGCAAACACTCCCAGAAGGGGTCAGACCCAAGGGTATGAGCTTGTTGGGATCTGCACCCATACCTCACACATTCCCTGAGCCCCAGAGCTCCAAAGCCAGAGGTTGGCATGTGCCTGTAGCCCTCCATCCTAGTGCAAGCCTAAGGTACACTCACCTTGACATCGCTCTCCTTCAGCTCCAGTTCAGTTCCATCTTTGTATTTTACAGTGTACAGCTGGGACTTGTTGTCATAGCTGAGAATTTCTACTTCATAATAAAGGGAGCTCCCAGGCCACCGACCTCTGACCACTTCACCTTCAGCAAACTTCCTACTTGGCATTTTCTAAAATTAGTCTGTACAATTTTAAAGAAAAAAAATCCAGTCAATATTTACTACTTATTGTTTTGGACTAGGTTGTTTCCTTAAACACAACTTTCTAGATCTGTTAACTGGCCAAGGAAAGTGTGCACGGCTCTTTATTTTATAGATGACAAAACTTGAGCTTAAAGTTAATGTTTTGTCTAAGTTCACAAATATAGATGAGGGAATAGCAGGACAACACAGACTATTCTTTGAGTCATTTTACTTCATTTGGGATACATGAGGTGATTCTGAGAATTAACTTTGACAACATAACAGGCATCAAAACCCTATTACTCAAAATGCTACTCACCTGCAGTAACCAAAACTCAGGGCACATCTCAAAAAGGGAATTTTAATTTGTAAATCTTTGTCATCTTTAAAAAGCTTTAAAATGCACTTAATTATATTTTTAACAAGCTACTTTATGGAAAAATGATAAACCATGAGACAAACCAAGAAAATTAAAAATGTACAGTTAGCATTACTATAATCTACCAACAGGAAGGACTTCAAGTCCATAAAGAATAACATATTTGAGGTTTACTTCAGAAAGTCTGCATTCAAATCCCAAGTGCATACAGAGTAACATGTTGGCCTAGGTGGGTGGGTGGTTGGCCAACACGTACCGGGCCTTCATCCAAGTTCGCCTCACAAGCCTACAGCTGACAAGCTACTCCAAGCCTACAAGCCTAAAGCTACTCCAGTTGTAGCATCCTTTGCCACTATTTCAAATTTAAGCCCATGAAGCCTTATATACACTTAAAAAAACTATAACCGTCAAGCAGTGTCATTTCCATGAGGCAGCTCTGCCATCCTTTTAGGAATATCAAATGATGGCTGTGCTCCTAGCTCTGAGGTAGTTGTGTTTTTCCTCTCTGACTAGCAGATTCAGAGTCACAGGATAAAACCAGTGCTTCTGGCCAATGCCCTTGATACCAAATGGTGGAGCAAGCAGCAAAAAAAGACACGCTCAGCTACAGATGTCACCAGCTAAGCAATTCTCCATGTATCACCCAAGCACATAAAGACACTCCTGCCAAGAGCTGGTTATGCAATCCAAGAGCAACACATAAGGACTCTTGCAGACTGTGGAATTAAGGAGAAAGTTGTATTATATGCCACTCCCAAGAAAGTCTTTCTAAATACATTTCTTCACTGTTAATCACCTGAGAAAAAAAGCTTCACAAGCTTCATTTGTTTAGACAGACAACAGATGAAAGTAAACACAAGTGCTTATGTGGTCATTAGAGGTACATTACAGAGACTACCTCAGTCTCCCTAACATGTGCGATAGCATCTCTGGGGTAATGAATATGTTTGGACTTGGAAGAGGAAAGAGCCCAGAAGCTCTGGGAATGAAACTAGACTGGCAAAAGATTACCTGAGGGGACCTTGGGAAACAGGAGGGAAATGCCCCACTTCTGCACGAGGAGGAAGGGCACAAACAAAGGAAGGTGACAACATCAAGCTTTGTTGATTTCTACACTTGAGGGCCAAGCCTCCCTGGACAAAGAGGAAGGAAATGCACTGGACTTCCTTCTCTGGTGCCCCATCTTCCTTCCCAGACCTCCCCAAATCAACCAATCACTAGCATTAGAGCTTCCTACTCTAGTCATCCAAAGTTTGAGAAAGCCACAAAGTCTTCCTCTATGAAGATGTCACTCCGGTCTCAAACAACACTTCAAAAACCAGAAATATGAGCACTTTGGGGCTTCCAGACCACCTGTATCTTTAAAGGGTCCTCGGACAGATTCACACTGGACCACTGAAGCACTCACTGTCCTCTATCCCATCCAAGTACTATCCAGGCCCATCCTACTTATCTTCTGAGATCAATGAGATCTGGAGGATTAGGATGGTATGGCCCTAGACTCATCGCTATTTCTCTACTGCATCTTTCAGACACCTACTAACTACATCTGTGCAACAACGAACACAAGTCAATGTCAAAAAAAAAAAAAAACTATTACCTATTAAGTACAATACCTTGGGATACATAAATCAAGGCACCTAGTAGATATTTGAGCCTTAATTTTTTTCAAAAAGTGTGTCTATAATGTCAAAGAGTCAGAAATTTGATTGGGGGGGGAATTAAGAACTGAGACTTGGCTTTAATCCCAACATCCCAACATTCAGGAGGCGGAAGCAGAGGCAGCCACATCTCTGAGAGTTGGAGGTCTGCCTAGTCTACAGTGTGCTCCAGGACTACAAAGAGATCTTGTCTCAAAACGAACAAAATAAAAACGAAAAAACAAACAAACCAAAAATAAAAAGAACTGCCAGATGGTGGTTTAACACGCCTTTAATCCCAGCACTCGGGAGGCAGAGGATCTCTGTGAGTTCAAGACCACAGAGCTGGTCTACAAGAGCTAGTTCCAGGACAGCCTCCAAAGCCACAGAGAAACCCTGTCTCGAAAAACCAAAAAAAAAAAAAAAAAGGTGGAGGTGGAGGAGGAAGAGGAGGAGGAGGAGGAGGAGGAGGAGGAGGAGGAGGAGGAGGAGGAGGAGGAAGAAGAAGAAGAAGAAGAAGAAGAAGAAGAAGAAGAAGAAGAAGAAGAAGAAGAACTGAGACTTGATGGTGATATTTCATATGGTAGGTGAAGAGCAACCTAGCCTTACAAGAAAGGATGGGACTAGCAACATGACGTGCACGCCACTTTGCACAAGACCCATACAAAGTCAGTGGAAACTATGTGATGGCATCCCAAAATACTGCATGCACGGCAGGAGAGACTTATACAAAATAGGACAAGGGGACTCCAGACACTTGTGTGTGTGTCCTTATGCACCCAAATAACTAGTGAAGATATGCAGACAGGCTTCCCTTTCTTAAAGGGGTGTTTCAGCCAAGTCAGCACAGAGAGTACAGCAAAAAAACAGTGATCCTCGGGCATCTTTCTGTTAGGCCAGATTCTTGCTACTTGGGTGTCATTTGGCTCTGGACTGCTCCTTTGCTCGCGAGAGTTACAAGGGTCTGTAATCACTTCGCCACTTTTCCAGATTCATTTAACGTGGCAGAAAAAGAGAAAGCTCAAACGGTGTCTGACAGCTCCCCTTGAACACCTGAGCAGCCGCTACAGGCCGGCTGGGCAAAACGCAAGCGGGAACCCGTTCGCAGGATCTGTGTCCCTTCCCCCGCAGAGCCATCGAGAGTGCCCTTTTCCCTTAATACCCAAAGGTACATTTATCTTTTAGTCCTACTCATTCGCGCTCTCCTTCCTCCTCCCCAGGCAACAACGCTCGGAAACTAAACCGAACTTATCGTCGGCCCCTCTGGACCGGGTGCCCCAGGCCGCGCTCTCTCTCTCTCTGCAGCCCCAGATCTACACGCGCTTGTGCACCTGGGCTTGGCACAGCGGGCGAGCGGCTCGCAAGCGGGCGAGCGAGCGGGCGCAACGGCAGGGTGACTCGCGGCCAGCCCGTCGTCACCTCAAGGGCCCCGGAGCCGGCGCCCGCCACCCGAGCGCGCACTATGGGGCCCTCGAAGCCGCAGGAGGCGCGAGGCCGGCTGTCACCGCGCAGGAGCACTCACGAGGCCTGGAAAGGCGGGAGGGCGCTTCGGGAGCCGAGGCTTCGCCTCCGGGAGGCGGTTAGCTCCTCCCCGAAGGCCGCCCGCCCTCCGAGGGCCGGGACGCCCCTACCAGCACGGCCCCGGCCGCCGGTAGTTCCCAACGCGCGCGACCCAAGGGGGAGAGGGGGGGAGTCCGCAATTCGAAACCCGCGCTCTGCTTCCGGCCCGCGCCGCCCCAGCCTCGCCAGCCTCCCGGGGGACCCTCCCTCCACACGCGGCGGGGCCCCGCGCCGGCGCTCACCCGGCCGCGCTCCGGCGGGAACGCAACTCCAGCCACTCCGGGACGGTCTCCCAGCAGCCCGCGGCGGTTCCGCGCGCGACACACTCGGCCGCGCTCTCGCGCCCCCGAGGTCCCGCCCCCGGCAAGGCCTCCCTGAGCCCCCATTGGTCCCTCAACCTTTTGAATCATCGCCGGCGCTGGTGATTGGTCGGGCCCCGTGGCGCGTCCGGTGCGCCCGCTCCGGAGCGTCCGGCGTCCCCACCCGGCTTATCTCGGCCGCCCAGACTCCGCGTCGTGCTCCCGGTCCCGCGCCCTCCCGCGGAGTGCCCCGGGCCGGCGGTGGCTGCGGGCCGGGAGCGGCGGTCTGGGAGGAGGACGAAGCTCACCCGGCCGCCGAGCCGAAGCGTCCGGTGCTGTCACGCAGGAGCAAGGGGACCGCGCTCGCTCGCTGCCCCGCCGGGTCCGATTGGAAATGGAGCCCGGCAGAAGCCCGCGGGCGCCGCGCCCCAAACTTTCCCCCGTCTCCCCTGCTGTTGTCACTACGGGGTTGTCTGTGTCCTTCCTCTCGGGCTGAGAGTCCGAGCAGTTAGTTAAATCCCCCAGCCTCGCGCTGCTGGGTTTTGTTTTTTCAAGGTATTTCTATCACGCCTTATTAAAGACATCTGAGTGGATCCTGCCTCGGGAGCACTGCGGGCTCAGGGGAAGGCGGGATAGGCCCTTTGATGCGCAGCCTAGCTCCAGGTGCACAGGGCTGTCGTCTGCTCCTCAGAGCCCTTCCTGAAAACAAACATGGAGTTGTCACCCTTGCGTTCGGGTTCGCCCTAGGTGGCAATCCGACCCCACAGACGTTTGCTTTGCACTTCACTGTCAGAAAACCTCCAAACGTGAACCTTGGCAAATCCCTTAATGAATCCTATTGAGAGTTCTGCAGCCAATGATAAAGGAAAAACACCATGCAAGACACATGGGGAGGGGCTTAAAATAAATACTATTCCTAATACCAAAGACATTCTTCATTCCTCACGTTTTTACCCAGACCCGAGATTTCGTTGGGATTCCTCTACAGCACGTGTTTCCCGTAAAAGCATTTTAACTTACAAAATAAAAGACTAGGGGGAGGGGAGGGACCCCGTACCGTAAACATTAGTTTACACTATAAACTTTATATACCGTTTCTTCAAAAGAAAAGATTGTAAACGAGGCTGAGGACACAGCTCAGACAATAAAGTGCCTTGCCTTGCAAGAATAAGGACCTTGTGTGTGAGTTTCTACGGCCACAGCAGCTGCCTGCCTCTGCCACCAAAGCAGTGACATCATCACCTCTCGCCAGAAGCCTTTCCACGTGGGCACCCTGTAAAGGTGTCTGCCGGGGCCAGCTCGCGCTCTGCACTGTCTCTTGTCTTTGTCTCTCCTTTTGCTCTCTTGCCTCTTTTCCCTCTTGTTTCTCTTCTCCCTCTTGCCTGTCTGCCTCCCTCAAGTCCCCACTCCGACAGGGCCCTTCACTCACCCACTCCCCCAGTAAACAAACCTCTTGCACTAACTCTCTTGCTTAGTGGCATACTTTGGCAGGGTTTCGAGGAAAGTTACCCACTATTGCCTTTCTTTTTATTTAGCCTTTCACTGTGAGCAGTTCAGACCCTCAGCACCCAAATTAAAACAAGAGGCAGGTGCTCTCAGACAATTGTAATCCAGTTCTGGGACTGTGCCTGGGGACAAACAGGTCCCCCTGGACTCAGTCTGCGAGAGCTAGGACCTGTGAAACACCCTGTCTCAAAGAGCAAGGGGAAGAGCAGTGGGGGAAGAACGTGACATTAGTCTTAGGACACGCACACACAAGCTAGACACAGTTAAGACTGTGAATGAGTTCAGCATCATGCTTTATACCCACTAAAGACATTCGTGTGTGTAGGCAAGGGTGGGTGGGTACTGCAGAACTCATCCCTGCTTTTTCTTAATGTTAACTTTTAAATTTTTAAGTGTATTTATTAATAAGTTAGAAGGGGAGACACATGGGTCTGGACCCACCAGTTAATTGTAGGAATTAACTGAAGTTATTGGTGGGAAATGCAGCTGGCAATAATTTCGTGTAACTTTGTCTAATTTCAAATTCACTAAGTCACCTTGTGCCATCAGTACTTTCAGACAGGTGAGATAGTGTTCTCAATACACATTGATACCACATGCGTATCAATACATTTTTAATGGATTTGGGGTTTTATCTAAGTATCTAAATCCTTTGGTCCACCCCTCCCCCATCTGGTCTACATGTGTGAGTTGTGCCTTCAAACATCCTTACTGCAGCCTAGCCATTTAAAACAATTCATCTTTTCTTTTCTTTCTTCCTTTCCTTCCTTCTTTCTTTCTTTATTTTTTAAGAGCTGGAGGTAAGCCAGGCGGTGGTGGCACACGCCTTTAATCCCAGCACTCGGAAGGCAAAGGCATATGGATCTCTGTGAGTTCGAGGCCAGCCTGGTCTACAGAGCAAGTGCCAGGATAGGCTCCAAAGCTACACAGAGAAACTCTTTCTCAGGAAAAAAAAAAAAAAAAAGAGCTGGAGGTAGAAGAAATGAGTCAGCCATGCCCCAGCCCCTGATAAATTAATCCTAAAGATGCTTACACTATTCAGGAAGTATTTGCTTACAAATTTATTTTATTCTCTGATAACTAAGAAGTTAGCCTAAAGAAATATGTTTGTACATGTTTGGAGTACAGAAACATTTCTCTGCAGGAAAAATCTCCAGCTTCAGCAGGACACAGAAGAGTCATACAGAACTCCTGTCTCCTGGATTTTTAACAGAGATGGCAGCCGCTAGTTCTTCCCATGCTTGCTCTGTTTACCCCTCCCCCTTCCCCTCCCCCCTCCTCCTTCCCCTCCCCCATCCCAGCAGCTCTCCAGAGTCCACAGACTGGCCCTTCCTTTCCCATTCTGGAATGTTCCCCTCTTTCCCAGAGTGCAGCACCCCAACAAAACTTTGCAAAGTACTACACACACGCAAAGTACTACACACACACACACACACACACACACACACACACACACACACACACACACACACACACACCCCTGAGCGAGTCACTCATGGAACATGGGGGAGGGGCGGGGAACACATTTTGTTTGTTTCTTGAGACAGGATTTCTCTGTGTAGTTCCTGGCTGTCCTGGAACTCATTCTGTAGCCCAGGCTGGCCTCAAACTCAGAGATCCTCCTACCTCTGCGTCCTGAGTGCTGAGATTAACATTTTATGCCTTTTGTATCTATGTTCATGAGAGGGGTTGCTGAATATGAAATTGTCCTGTGTGTCCTCCAGAAAGCTGCCTCTTCTCAAGCTTCCCCGGGCCTGGATTAAGGCCACACAGAGAAACCCTGTCCCCGAAGAAAACAAAAGCAGCAGCAGCAATGGAGCTTTCCTGCAACGAATTGTTCCCATCTGCGGAGTGGATGAGGCAACCCTGTGCCTCGGGTGTCTCTCTTGCTTCTGCAGCTGGTCCTGCTGGCCGTTACTGGGGCATTGCCCTCAGCTGTGCTAACTAGTCTTTTTTGTTTTGTGGCCTGCTAGGCCAGAAACTCTCTATGTGGAGCAGGCTGGCCTTGAACTCACAGAGATCAGCCTGCCTGCTGGTATTAAGGCATGAACACCACACGGGGCTTCTGTTGGCCTTTCTTCTCTTCTCCCCACCTTGGTCCTGTCCTCTGTGTCATCATTTCTCTTAGTCCAGACCATGTAATCGAATGTTTCTTCTTAAACTTTCGGTGCATTTCAAGAGGAGGTCAGGCCCTGATCCCAAATCCCTGGTTTGTTTTAGCAGGACTGCTCATCCCCAAAGTCAGCTTCCACCCACCCATCCACTGTGTGTGGAGGGAGAGACAGATAAGGAATGAAATACACCCGTGTATGTAATGCTTCATTACCTTTCAGCACCACTGGAGTGGCAGGGTGGAGCACGTGGGCCCAGTGCTGCCATTACTGCGGCCCTGATTCCATCGCCAGCACCACTGAATAATTATATAATAACTCCCATCTTATGTCTCCACTCTGGAGGAAGATAAGGCTCAGCTCCTCACTGTTACTATCTGCCACTTAAATATACCTCCCAGGATTGCTACAGCCCCATCACTAAACTACTCCCTATCCCTTTATCCTTTGGGAGAAGTGGAGTCGGGGTGGAGAAGGGGAAGGAGGAGAGGTAGTGGGGCTGGTGTCTGGCGAAGCCCTACTGTGTGTCATATGCATTCCTTATCTCCGTGAACACACT
>NC_048598.1:12482526-12505026 GCF_003668045.3 Cricetulus griseus | reverse complement strand
CACAACTCAGGCCTTCTGGAATGCCGGCTGGGAGCAGGTGAAACTGAAAGTCCCGAGGGCTGGGCTCTTCCGTTCATTGTGCACCTGAAAGCGCTCAGAGAGAATAAACTTTTTTTTTTTTCTGTTTCAAGTTCCTAAATAGGAAGGAAGAAGGAAACAACAAACACCCTGGTCACCATCAGTGGCACAGGACCAGAAGACCCCATCCTTAACTTGAGAGGACGGGCCCAGATCCAGTACCTGCCCAGTATCCCACACTGCAGAGTTCCAGGGTGAATGACCACAACTGAGACGTGGTGGCCAGTGCAGGGACGTCTGTCTAGGGAGGATTTGGATTGTCATGTTGTCCTTGTGATGTCTTTATTAGACTCCCACTTGAAGCTGAGTACAGTAGTCCCTCAGTTCACGTGTCTCATGTATCTCCAGACCTCTATGGTTAGCTAGTGGCAAGCTTCATTCTCTGATTTTCAGACAGCTTTATTTGGACATCGAGACATCGCTGCAGACTGCTGTGGAGACACAGTCAGCATGCTGGGTGTGTTCACGTGACTCGGCCCCTGCACCTCACTCTGCCTCAAGTAGCTGGTTGCAGGGTGCATCTGTGAAGCCCGTCTCACACAGTCTCCCCAAGAAGTACAGGATGGGGGGACCATTATGTCTTTCATAACTGTTGAGTACAATGAGGAGAGAGAAAAGCAAGGCGTGGAGAAGTCCAGCCAATGCTGGCCCCTGCACTGGCCAGTAGAGCGGGGCTGGAGGCCGCCATGGGCCCTATCTGGCAGACAAGTAGGTGCTACTTCCGTGAATCACTACTTGAAAATGCCAGTGACTCAGGACAAAGTTCTAGCCACAAGGAAAACTAGTAAAACCAAGGAAGGGAGGCTACCAATGTTAGCAGCATAAGGGTCCATCAAGAAAGAGCTCCTCCCACCAGTTCTGGAGGAAATCTTAACACTCCCTTGGGCCAGGTCACTCACAGAATCACCCTTAGGAAGGTGAGTTCACTGTAAGGCATGCAGAGATAAGCCGAATGGTGTTCCCTTTAATGAGAGACTGTATTTTTTTCTTCCCAGGATTTCACCCACACACACACAGACCCATGAGTTTGCCAAGAGGTTCAACTGGGTCTTTATTCTCTCCCCACCCTCTCTATCTCTCTCTGCCTTTATCTTTTGGATGCCAGCCAGATTCTAAATATGCTTTTACGGATCCTATGGGACCATCCCTCTTTCTCCACCATGTGGCTGCTTGTCTGCCATGTGTCTGGCCTTCATGCGGGCTCAGATGGCACGGCTTTGTTTTGCTTGTCTAATCCTCAGGTCATCATCTGAGGTTTACAATTTTCCTTCCCCAGGGGTCTTTTCTTTTAAATGTTAATAAATTGTCCTATAGATGCCACTTGAGTTCATTCTTAAATTCTCTTACTAGTAAGACTAAGGACCCCAATCCCCCTGCATCTTCAGGGACCCGGTGTGAGAATGAGACAGATGGTGGTGAGCAGAAATGATGCTGCAGAGAGGAAAACAAGGAAAAGGCGAGAGTCAGGCCAACTCCCCCCACACTAACAGGAACCCACCTAGCTTGTAGGAGGCTCTAATGGCCTATAGGGGGCGCCACTGGCCTGGCAGGGACATTGTCTTAGCTACCTTACTTACAAATCCATAGCCTTGCAAAGGAAGAGAGATTATCTTGTATTTCAGTTTCAGGCAAACATTTCTAATTTTTTAAAACTTATTTGATTTTATATTTTTAGGTGATTTGTCTGCATCGGCTTGCCTGCACGCATGTGTGCCTGATACAGGCAGAGGACAGAAGAAGGCTTCTGATTCCCCAGAGCTGGAGTTACAGACAGCTGTGTGCTGCCGTATGGGTGCTGAGAATTGAACCCAGGTCCTCTGGAGGTGCAGCTGGTGCTCTTAACCACTGAGCTACCATCAACCCCTTAAGCAAACATTTTCTAAGTGACTATTATACCCACATGAAGAGCTGAGCAGAAATCTGAGCCCAAGGTGAAGATGACAAAGGGGACAGACAGAACAGGAAGGACAGATTTCAGACTTGTCTGGCCTGCTTCAGTCCTCCATGGAGCATCTGCTTTCATCAAGAGTGGCCTTAGTACCCCAAGACATAACATACGGGACTCATCATTAAACCCATGCATCACAGTGTTAGCACACCTATAAAGGCTCATTTGGGGCTGGGTGTGGTGGTCCAGCCTTTAATCCCAGCACTGGAGAGGCAAAGAAAGGCAAATCACTGTGAGTTCAAAGCAACTTAGTCTACTTAGGGAGTTCCAGGTCAGCCAAAGCTAGGTAGTGAGACCCTGTCTCTAAACAAAACAAGACAAAAGAAGAAAATGGAAAAGAGAAACTGCTTTTGGTGAGCAAACAGACTGTCTACCCTGGATAGAGACTGAACATTTCAGCTGGGCTTGGCTGGTTGCTTGGTTTGCCAAGGGACCATCCTGAGAAAGGAGTGGTAGGTGGAATCACTATTCCTTTAATGACTGGATTCCCACTCCCCCGTGCAGTCTTCTATGGGATGCAGCCATGTTAGTTTGCTCCCTTCTCTGTATTAGTCAGAAAAGCCTAACTTTTCCTTTTCTTCTTCTTTTTTTTTTTTTTTTTTTTTTTTTTTTTGAGACAAGGTTTCTCTGCATAGTCCTGGCTGTCCTGGAACTTGATCTGTAGACCAGGTTGGCCTCGAACTCACAGAGATCTGCCTGCCTCTGCCTCCTGAATGCTGGAATTAAAGGCATGTGCCACCAATGCCTGGCTTTCTGCCTCTTTTCTAGATATGCTTTCCCAACACTTTCAGATGCTCTGTTATTTTGGGCTTTTTTCCCCCTAAGGCCGCTCTCCCAAGCACGTGGCTGCTCATCTGCCCTGTGTCTGCCTTCCTTCTTCTGTTCCCTTCCTCTGGGAAGCTGCTGAGACTTACAGCTGAACTTCTTGGGATGTTTCCTTTTAAACTCAAAATTGTCCTTGAGCTTACGTTTGAGTCCGTTCATAAATTCTTTTATTTCTTTTTTTAAATTTTATTTTATTTTATTTTTTTAAATTTATTGTGTGTGTGTGTGTGTGTGTGTGTGTGTGTGTGTGTGTGTATGTACATGAGGACATGCAGGCCACAGCACACACCCAGAAGGCAGCTTTTAAAGTCAATTCTCTGTTTCCAGCATGTGTGTCCTGGGAATCAATCTCTCTCTCTCTCTCTCTCTCTCTCTCTCTCTCTCTCTCTCTATTTTAACTCACTGATATGAAGGTCATACAGCTGAGTAATACACATTAGTCCCCCGTTAGCATCAGTGTAGATAATACCTGATGATATTGGGGAAATTAGGGTCCCCTCTTGGGGTTCTTAATCTCATTAGAAAAATTTAAGGCGGGAGAGATGGCTCAGAGAGGTTAAGAGCAATTTTCTTGCTGAGGACCTAGTTCAATTCCCAGTAGCCTCACGATGGCTCACAGCCATATGAAACTCCAGTTCCAGAGGATCTGATGCCCTCTTCTGACCCCTGTGGACACCAGGCACACAAGTGCTCACATACACACATGTGGGTAAGACACGCATACCATGTAAAATAATCGAGTCCTCCCACTAGCTTTCCCATTTATTTACCTGAGACATGTTTCTCACTGAACCTGTAATGCACAGATTCTGCAAGACTGGCTGTCTAGGAAGCTCTAGTGATGTTCCTGTCTGTGCCTCCCTAGCACTGGGATTACAAGTGTGCATTGCTGCACTCTGTCAAATCTATTTGGAGTGATAGAGCACAGTTTAGGAAGCTGTGGTTTGAACCACCAGAGAAATAAACACAAGAGATGACAAGTTGACATTGTCACATATAAATAAAGATTGCATCATTTTTTGTTTGTTTGTTTTGGGGTGTGTGTGTGTGTGTGTGTGTGTGTGTGTGTGTGTGTGTGTGTCTTTCCATGCAGGGATCAAACCCTAGGCCTATGCTCTACCTCTAGGTCACACTGCTGAATGGATCCATTTCAAAGGTCTAGAGCAGTGGTGGAAAGACCCTTTCACAGGGGGTCCCTAAGACTATCAGAAAACCCAGATATTTACATTATGATTCATAACGGTAGCAAAACTAGCTATGAAGTAGCAACAAAAATAATCTATGGCTGGGGGTCACCACAACATGAGGAACTGTGTTAAAGGGTCGAAGCTTGAGGAAGGTGGAGAACCACGGGTCCAGAGGGTGTAAAACCAGCTCGGCTATCCTTAGAGTATTTCCTTTTGAAGCCAGGACCATTATGGCTAGTTAGCAGGACTGGGGTGTGGCCTCACTATTGTTTGGACCTGCCTTTGACCTCACATCCTGAAGCAAGTGGCAGTTGCTGCCCTGCCCGGGTGCAGGAAGTGGGCGGGCCTCAACCCTGCCTGGTGGTTCCTGAGAGAAGAAACAGAGAAGTTATAACCTCTGCGGTTTGGTTTGTGTTGTAATGTGAGCAGCAGGAAGCTGTTCTTACAGGGCCTGAAGTGCAAAGTTGAGGGCAGATAGAGCCCTGACTGGTGGAGGGGCGTGCCCTTCGTGTTCCACACGAGCCACCCAGGCCCTGGTAACTGGTGAAGCCATTCAACTTTGGGAAATTTCCCCCAAACATAACTCTGTCATTGAAATGGGGCAGTCAGACAGCATTTGCAAGACTGTAGTTTGATCAGACAGGCTTGATCCCAGCACTTGAGTGGATTGCTATGAGTTTGAGGCCAGCCTGTCTACAGTGTGAGACCCTATCTCAGAAACAACAATTAAAAGGAAAGAAAAACCATTTAAAAAACAACAAACAAAAAAAGTGAAACCTGATACACCCACAAGGTCTCATCCAGGCTGACTTTGAACTTCTGATCCTCTTGTCTCTACCTCCAGAGGGCTGAGAGTACACACAGTTGACTCTGTGCTGAGGATTTGAACCCAGGATTTTGTGACTACAAGGCAAGCACTCTACTGACTCAGCTACATCCCTAGCTCTAGTTTGCCTCTCTTAAAGATAAGTAGCTCCCCTCAGTGGTTGTTGGCAGTATTACCAAACTTGGGGGTCACAGCCTGTGCTCCAACAACCCAGGTTCCACCATTCTCATATGCGATTACAATAGTCAGATTAATAGTAAAAAGGACCCTGCATTCGTCAGAAGCACCTTGGAGTGTAGTGGGATGGAGCCTCCTATCTGCAACCCTATGATGGTCACCTCAGAAGTGTCCTGAGGACCCAGTTAGAGTGAAGATTATTGAGATTATCAAGGGTCCACACTCTTCCCTACAGCTCCCGAGGGTCCAGATCCTTCCCTCACCACATGCCTGGCTCAGCAAGTGAGGATGACTGGAGCCAGGGGAGGGAAGGTTCTTCCATGGAGAAGAGTCTCTGCCCGCAGAGATAGTTAATTGTGAACTAAATTCCCTGGTAAGGTGCGTCCTCAGGGTGTCATGTGGTGTGGGCAATCTCTCTGAGAAGCCCTGGAAGCCTGACTGATGCAAACAGGCGCCACACAGCTGGCAAAGGCTGTCTCTAAAAGCCTCTTATGGGCTCCAGGTCCCCAGGGTGAACTTCACAGTCGCTTTGATCTTAATTAGCGTTCTGAGGTATTAAAATCTACACCCACAATCTTTTAAAGGGCTAACCCAGGGCCCAGCGCAGGGAGAGGGATAGTGCCTCAGGGCAATGCCAGGAGGTGGAGTTCCCAGGGGGTTGGAACAGGCCAGCCATATGGCTGAATCGAGCTGGTGACAATAAGCACACGGGCAGCCTTACCCCTACAGTTTGCACTAGTGAACAACGACTGTATCCACAGAGATTCCTCATTCCTGGACTTGATCCGAGAGGGAATTCCAAGGAGGAAACTGGGCGTGGGCAATGGGGAAATGCCCCAGCCTGGCCTGAAGAGCTCGTAATCTTCCCCCATGGCCACCTTCCCAGATTCCTATTTTATTACCTTAGCTTACCTATTGTAGGGGTGAAGGTGGGTGCAAGTCACAGCCCACGAGTGGAGGAGACCAAAGGACAGCTTACAGAAGGAATCAATTCTCTTCTTCCACGACGCGGGTCCCAGGGATCAAACTCGGGTCAGCAGGTACGGGTAAGGTGTGGAGCGCCTTTACCCACTTAGTACCCTGCCCGCCAGATTCTCGTTTGGACAGACACCTGGGCAGCATGTTCCCTGGGAGTAGCGCACCCTGCTGGAGTGACTGCGGAAACTCCCCTTCCCTGGGAGGATGCAGCAGACATCACCTTAGGGAGATTAGAGGGACAGCGCCTTGCGCCTACCCACTCTCTACAGGACGCTGGAGCAGGGAATGCTCATTCAGGACCCGGTTCCCTGTGCCAGATCGAGTCCAGCCATAGTCCGTGGGAGAATGAAACCGGGCCGCAAGAGGTACAGGACAGCGGGGCACAGTGGGGCTGTCCTCTGACCTGAATGAAGCCAGGGACCCATCGAGGAGGACAGGAGGACCACAGCTGCTGTTCCTAGAGGAATCCCCCGAAGAAAGGGCCCAGAATGAAAGTCAAGGAGACACGTCTATGGCATTAAAGAGCAAGCACCATCTTCTGCCCTTAGTCATTTCCATCCCAGTTCCCCCCAGTCTATCTCAATGCACCTGCCTTAGGCTGGCTCCAAGCCCCTCCCTCCCTGGACGCATTGTCTCCCTGAGATCCTAAACCCAAATTATCGGTTGACTCAGAGAAGCAGGGGTGGTCATAACTGGTCAGCCTGACCCTCTTACTCTAATGTAGCGATTCTGAACCACAATAATTGGTCTTTGTTCCTAGAACAGCCAGCCTTCAACACATCATGGAACGGTGCCCCTACTCGCAGCTCCGGGAACATGGTAGAGCTCACAGTATCTCTAGGACAAAAAGCTCTTCAGCAGCTCAGGTTTAATGGAAAAAGTCATCCTCCTCAGATATCCACCTCTGGGCTTTTCACGAATTTGGTGGCAACTGCATTAGCCCCTCACCTCTTACACAAACAAGAATATTTAGGCACAGCCTGAGGGACCTTCATGTGGTCATCACACAGCGACCTATGAGTCTCTCCCAGAGGTTTGTCATCCATGTGTAAGCTCAACCAGGACATTCTCCAACACTGTGGGGGGTCCCAAACACTCCCCTGGCATCCTGACCAAAAAGGGCCCTGTGACCTGTCAGTATGAAGACCTGTGACCTGACAGTGTGAAGGCTGTGACTTGACAGTATGAAGGCTGTGACCTGACAGTATGAAGGCTGTGACTGACAGTGTGAAGGCTGTGACTGACAGTATAAAGGCTGTGACTGACAGTATGAAGGCTGTGACCTGACAGTGTGAAGGCTGTGACTGACAGTATGAAGACTGTGACCTGACAGTGTGAAGGCTGTGACTGACAGTGTGAAGACTGTGACCTGACAGTGTGAAGGTCCTGTGACTGACAGTATGAAGGCTGTGACTGGTCCTGTGACTTGACAGTATGAAGGCTGTGACCTGACAGTGTGAAGGCTGTGACTGACAGTTTGAAGGTCCTGTGACCTGACAGTGTGAAGGCTGTGACCTGACAGTGTGAAGGCTGTGACTGACAGTGTGAAGGCTGTGACCTGACAGTGTGAAGGCTGTGACTGACAGTGTGAAGGCTGTGACTGACAGTGTGAAGGCTGTGACCTGACAGTGTGAAGGCTGTGACTGACAGTGTGAAGGCTGTGACCTGACAGTGTGAAGGCTGTGACTGACAGTATGAAGGCTGTGACCTGACAGTTTGAAGGCTGTGACTGACAGTTTGAAGGTCCTGTGACCTGACAGTATGAAAGCCTGTGACCTAACCTTTTCCCTCCCAACTCGGTCTGGCTTGCTGACATGCTCTCTCAGAACCTTGCCTTTCTCCCTTGCTGCAGCTCCACCTGCCTCTTCATTGCTGAGAACTTAGAATCTTCAATCTCACTGTCCTCAGCTTGCTGTCCTTCTGGAAAGAAAAGGTGACAGAGCCAGGGGTGGAGGGATGGGGGCAGCCCTCTCAGGCCGGAGCCAGGGGTGGAGAGATGGGGGCAGCCCTCTCAGGCCCGGGCTTTTGGTGATCCACGAATGCCAGCTGCCCACACTGACAAAGTCCCTGCTTTCATGTCTCTTCATGTGGATGCCCTCCACCCCCACCCCTCACTCTCCCTCACCCCTCCCCATCTCCATCCCTAGGGCTCTGCCGTGAGCTGCTGTATAACAGTTTCCTCTGAGACAGAAACAGTCTACCCTGCAGTGCAACTCCTTAAGCAGAAAGGTCAAAGGCCTCCTGTTCCGAGCACCCAGTCCCACACCTGCTAGGCTCACAGGGTGGAGACAGAGGTAGGGCTGGGGTGTACATCTGGGTTTCCCTCAAGCACAGCTTTCCTGCCCCAAGCCTTTCTCATACCTCCCAGTGTCCAGAGCACCTGGAGCACTGAGGCAGATGTGGGGATGCGGTGTGAGCCACTAGACTACTCTGCCCAAACTTCACCTCTGCAAACCCTGCAGGGTGAGTGCCCTTCCTGTCCTAAAGTGAGAACCATCAGGCTCAGAGCTGGTCACACTGCAGAGCCAGGCCTCGGTCTGCATGCTCCTCACACTTTGTCCCCCTCGAGTGACTCAGATCTTAGGGGCCATGATCTGAGACTGAATGTGCTGGGGACAGGCAAGACAAGTGATGGCAGAAGCCAGTGTACAAGACAGACTGTGGAGGTCAGGCTGGGTATCCACACAAACAGAAGAAAGAGGCTGCTGTCCCAAGTCAAGGGCCCAGAGAGAGAACAGGGCAGGGCAGGTCCAGGCCAGAGGCAGCAGGTGTCCCAGGGGAGTAGCTCCAGGGTCACCATGCTATACAGTAAAGTAAGAAACCACAAGCTGCGGTTTGTTTTCCTATAGCGCTGAGGTGGCTTCCTTTCTTTGGGCTGATGACAAGGAGAAGCTTGCAGAGGCCCATGTGACCTTTGCTCTGTCCTCACAGCTCGGGCAGTGGCCTTGTCTGAACTGCAGCTCAGCCTGCCTCCAAGGCACAGCAGGGTCTACCTTAATGAAGATGGCTGTCACCTAGCTTGGGAAACAGGAAGCAAGACGATGGCCTTGAAATTGTGCAGACAAGAACCTAGACCATGTACAGCCCACTCTTCATAGTCTGAGGCCAGTGGAGTGACCTCTGTCTGAGAAACAGGCAGCTGGCCAATGAAGGAATCAGAGGGTGGACACAGACCACACCAAGGAAGTCAGGGACAGGCAAAACCACAGAGCCACAGGAACTGTTGGGGGAGGGGTGTCAAAAAAATAGGATCTGTGCAACTGCGGTCAGGACTAGGTGGGAGCAGGTCCTCTACACCCTTGGCATCCTCTTGGGAGCTCAAGGCAGCACATCAGCCAAGCATGCACCTCCTAGAGGTGGTGCTGATTCGTATACCACCACAGTGGCCCTAGCAACACTTCAGTGTCTTTCCCCGAGTGTTGCCACAGCCGTTCTCACCCCTATATGAGAAACAACTAGTGGAGGAAGGGGTTGTGTTGGCTCACGCTTTTGGAAGTTTCATTCTGTCATGGTGGGGAGGCATTGTGGATCACCACCGTGCAACTCATGGAAGACAGGAAACAGAGAAAGAGGTCATACAGGAAGAGGCCATCACAAGATAGGACACACACCCAATGACCCACTTCCTCAATTGGGCCCCACTCCTGCCTCTCACCCTACCTGGTAATGACTATGAACCAAGAGATTAGTCTCTTGATTCGGCCAGAACCCCCAGGAGCTAATCCTCTCTGATGATGCCTCACAGATATAGCCAGACCTGTGCTTTACCAACCCAGGTGTTTCTCAATCCAGTCCCACTGACAAGACCACAATGTCCCAACCAGCCTTCTACTTCTGCCCTCACCTTGCAGGCTGCCTTCCATGCAGCCAAAAAGTGATTTTCCCTTTTTAAATCCTAAGTAAGGCCTTGTCATTTGTCTGCTGGAAACCCTCCAGTGGCCTCTCACCTTTCACGGTACCGCACACACCCTGTGGTGTCTTCACACCCTTCCTTCTCAACAGACCCTACTCTCTGCCATTGTCCTCCTGTGTTACTGATTTCCCACTCAGTTCCACAGCTGCTTTGCCCCAAATGAACACACAGAAGCTACATTAATTATAAAACTGTTGGCCGGTAGCTAGGGTTTCTTATTGGCTAGCTCTGTCTTAATTGTTAACCCATTTCTATTAATGTAAGTATTTCATGTGGTCTTATCTTACTGAAGAATACCTGGTGCATCCAATCCTCCTGGTGGCTACGTGGTGACTTCCTGCCTACCTTTCCCAGAATTCTCCTCTGCCTATCTTTCTGCCTTATTGGCCAACAGTGTTTTATTCATCCACCAATAAGAGAAACATATAAACTGAAGGACATCCCCTATAACTCCCTACTCACCTAGTGCTAAACACCACCGTGTTCTTGTGGCTGGCTTCCCCCTGAGGACCTTAGCACACTCTGCCTTCTCTGGCAAACTACCTCCCAAAAACTTTATGACCCCCTGTTGTTCCTCAGATGGTACTCACTTGATTCTGTTGAGAGTTATCACATTCTGAGTCCAGTGGAGTGACCTCTGTCTGAGAACCAGACAGCTGGCCACGCCGGTGGTGGCACATACCTTTAATCAAAGCACTCAGGAGGCAGAGGCAGGCGGTTCTCTGTGAGTTCGAGTCCAGCCTGGTCTACAGAGTGAATTCCAGGGCAGGTTCCAAAGATACACAGAGAAAAACAAATAACAACAACAACAAAAACATTAAATAAATAAATAATAAAATTATAATAATTTGGGCTGCAGATATATATATCTGCAGGAGTTAAGAACACATGCTGTTTGTAGTGGTTTGAATAAGAATGCCCCTCATAGGCTCATATATTTGAAAGATTAGTCATCAGGGAGTGGCACTATTTGAGAAGGATCAGGAGGTGTGGCCTTGCTGGAAGGAGTGTCACTGGGGGTAGGCTTTGAGGTTTCAAAAGCCCATGCTAGGTCCAGTTCTGTCTCTTGGCTTGTGGATCAGGCTGTATCTCTCAGCTACTGCTCCAATACCATGTCTGCCCTCACCCTGCCATGCTCTCCCAACATGATGATAATGGACTAAACCTCTGAAACTGTAAGCCAGCCCCCAGCTAAATACAATAGATCCTGGGGGCAGTGTGGGGCTGTTGCTCCTCATGCTCCTGTAGTTTTCCCCTTTTGTTCATTTTCCATGTCTGACACTTGCTGGGATCTAGAGGACAGGCAGTGTGCAGAGGGAAAGGCCATCTGAGGCCCCCTAGGACTGAAAGGTCACCAAAGGATGGTGGACTTTACTGAGAACACAAAATACATTAGATCCAGTGGACTAAAACAACAAAATCATTTCCCGAAGCCCAGCTTTTCAAACTGTGGGTCACAACAGAGCAACCATTAATTCAGAATTATAGTGAAGGGACCAGCTCCCCATTTCGGCAGTCATAACAGCTGAACATGTGTTTGTCTGACCTTGCCTTAGTCATTAAGAGGTTAGATGCCTGCCTCGTGGCAAGGAACCAATCAGAAGTTAGCTGGTGGCACTATGCTTTACGGCTCTGGATGTGCTTTACGGACAGGTGCACAGCAATGACGCGCAGAGCATAGCAACCACCCTGGGAGGGCCTATGGGCCATAACAACCAGTTGACCAATCAACACAGGGCAAGCCCTCCAAGCCTGAAGGCACACCAATCCTGAGCCTGTGCATATCCCTAGACACTCCCCTTATGCTGCTCTATAAGATCTCTATGCAGCTGGTTGGAGGGGTCTTTCCTAGCCATCCGCCATGGTGGGTGGATGAAAGGCCTGAGCTAACATGGGGTTAGCTCGTTAAACTACAATAAAGCCTCATGCTGTTTGCATCAAGTTTCTGCCTCCGCATGGTGATTGGGGTGGCCGAGGTCCTGGGCTAAGATCCTGAAGGCCTGAGCTTTCCGATGGTCTTACACTAGGTGCAATGAATCCCCGGCATTTCTGGCTGTGTTCACCCGCGTTGCAGAGTGAGACG
The DNA here is from genome assembly GCF_003668045.3 of Cricetulus griseus. NCBI lineage: Eukaryota > Metazoa > Chordata > Mammalia > Rodentia > Cricetidae > Cricetulus > Cricetulus griseus. Next base: position 12,493,011 of record NC_048598.1, on the reverse strand, counting down.
TCACGGCAGCCCTGGTTCTGAACAGTGTGCATGCCCTGGTGCCACACAACACTAGCAAATGTTGCCTGCCACCCCTCGGCTCAAATCTGAGACTACGGTACAAGCTGCAGTATTTTTACTGTACATACAAAGTCTTCTGTTCTTACAAAAACACCGAGGTTTAATTATGGAAAACAAATGCTTTCAATATTTTCCTACTGCCATCCCTCAGCAGGCGTCACAAGAACATATCTTTGGGTTGCATTATGTAAGAATATTTGATTTTAAAAACTCCTGTTTGAGCTGCTGACTTGAGTTTCATAAAAAGAAGATCATTCAATGAAATGTGGCTTGAGATTAAGACAGAACCTAAGATGATTTCTGAAATGGCTCTAAACATATTCCAGTTATTTTGCACCCAACAGATATATGAATTAGTGTCCTCAGCATTAGCAATTACAATTCCATCACTTCTGGAAAACATTGAAGATATTCCATGTCCTATGGCACAAAATACCTAGCCAGTGTCATATTTGCTATGTAAATATAAATAATTACATCCATCTCATTGCTTTCATCTTTGCTAAAATTATATATATATATATATATATATATATAAGAATTGCTTTAAAAATTATTTATGAACTGTTTCCTGTAAATGTTTGATTGGTTACATTATAGCTAGGGTGGCCTACAAGGGGTGGCCAGTGAAAAAAGTTTAAGTCCTGCGCTCAAGAACTTCTCCTGCCAGACCAAAGCACTCCCACCCTTCATTCTGGGAGCAGATGGCCTGTTGAGTTCTGGCAGGGACCCGGATCACTGTGCTCTCCCTGTACCTACAGCCAGTTCAGGTCTCAGTGTCTCAGCCCCACCCCCACCCCAGACCAGGCAACAAGCATCCCAAAGCCGGAGGTGGATGCCGCATCCCTCCTCTGAGCCCCACTGCCTGGAAAACTATACGAAAGAATCGCCCAGCCCCCAGACCACTGCTGACCCTCGGATCTCAGTCTCCCCCTCAAGAGTGGGAACAACAGGGCCCGGCTAGGAGCTGCTGTGGCCACAAGAGTTGAGATGAGGCCTGCCTACAGGTGCAGAAACTGTGTCACAGCGCGTTGTGGTGAGCTTGCAGAATCTGGGGTGGGCGTGGGGTGGGAGTAGTCTGGCGATCTGCCCTAAATGGGGTCTCAAGCAGCAGCCCAGAGGGACTTGAAACCCGGGCCCACCCACTCTGGTACTCTCCTAGGGCCCACGTTGGTGGGAAATTTCCCTCCCACAGCTCTTACTCTGGCAGGAAAGGCCCAAAACCCCAGAGGAAGAGAGCAGACGCCAAGATGGGTTCATGTCCTTGGGTGAAGGCTCCTGGAGTTCAGGGCAGTAACGGATGGGGAAAGAGAAAAGTGGGCCAGCTTCTTTGTGGGGGATATATGATCCCAGAAGAGGCACCAACTGGAGTCACTTCGGGTGTCATCTTAGCAAGGGAATTCCAGAAGAGCCACCGTCCTGCAGAGGCCAGCCTGCTTGGAGCTGGCATGAAGCCCGGGCCACTGGCTTTGAGAGAAAAGGCCAGACCAACATAAGCCCTGACTCTGCACCAGCCAGCCAGCCCCGGGTAAGCCTGCTATTTGGCAGCACTCCTGCTGAGAGCCCAAGCAGGAGGGAAGTGAGGTTGAATGGGACAGGAAACAGGATGTGGCAATGCCAGACTGGTCCAGGCCCGAAAGGGTTAGCCTGGAGTGCCACCTGGCTTTGGACTACTAACCACCAGGCAATCGCTGTTTTCCTGACCCGTGCACCTCCTTTGATGGCCACAGAGTTGTCTGTCTGGATACCACAGCTTGAGGGAAAAGCATAGCCCCTTCCCCTAGCCCTGAGGAAAGACATGCCTCTGTGTCTCCCAGCCAGGTTTGGGGTGAGCAGGAGGGATGGGAAAGTGTGCTTTGGGATCCTCCAGGCAGGAAAGAATAGCCTCTCAGAGGGACGTCCAAACCGTCAGTGGGGTTGCCTGTGGTGCAACAGGGAGAGCTTCCTCTGCTGGGGTGGAGTGTTCAGGGAAAGCCTGCTTCCTGATGCAGGTCACACTGCCGTGAAACAGCGATCTCGACTTTGTACAGGCCCACAGATTCTGCCCCCACCCCACCCTAGGCCAGAGAACACTGGGGGACCCCTGGGCATAGCCTGAGGCCACCGTCAGAGGGAGTGTAAGCTCTGAACCCAGGAGTTCCTGAGTAAGCACTTGAGTGGGAGGGGGCCCTGAGAGGAAAGAGCTGCTGGTTTTCCTCAGGGAGGTGTAGTGTTAGATTTAACTTTTTGTGGGAAACAATGCCTGTCTGCTTCCAGTTCAAGTGTTAGACAGCAGTTCCTCCTGCAAGAGACCCTTGTGACTGATAGGGAAGGCCATAAGCTGACAGGTGGGGCTGTAGCTCTATGGTTGCATGATACTGTGCTCATTAGTGAGGCCCTGAGTTCAAACCCCTGTGTGGCAGATAGAGCCTCAAGACAGGATTTATCACTCCATGTCAGGCAAGAGGGTCCTAAACCCAGCATGGCAGCACACGCCTTTAATCCCAGCACTTAGCAGGCAGAGGCAGGTCGATGTCTGTGAGTTCCAGGACTGTCTGTCTGGTCTACATAGTGAGTTCCAGGACAGTCAGAGCTACATAGTGAGATCCTGTCTCAAAACAACAACCACCAGGAAGGAGGAGGAGGAGGTGGGTGCAGTGGTGGTCCTGGGAGTGTCATAGTTTACATAACGATTCCTTCTGTTTTCTCATTTCAACTTCACCACAGCCTTGGGGAAAGAGGTTGGCCTGAGGCTCTGCCATGGTGATCTGCAGTGTGGGGAAGCCTGGTCCCAGGCCCCGGGGAGATGACTCGCTCTCTCTAAGGTGGTTCCTACTTGGGCATGTCCAAGACCAGCAGGCTTGTTTCACTGGGGCCTCCTGGGGAATCCACAGACAGCAAGCAGGCACCTTAGGACGCAGTGCCCCAAAGCTGCTATCTGCTTACCCTGAGCTGCAGAGCTGTGGTCAGTCCTGTGCTCTCTCTCTCACCAACCTAGAAGAGGGCCCAGAATCTGCATTTTAACACCATTACACTTGAAGGGACCCTAGCCAGCCTAGGCCTGGCAAGCATGGCTCTGGCAGGCTTTGCCCTTCTCTCCCATTCCCTCTGTCTTGCCACAAATGGTTAGATTGCCACCAAGGTCTATTCCCTTATTTAGCCACCTCCTCCTTTGAGGATGACTAGCAAGGTCCAGTACTGAAGGGACCAGCTCCCCATTTCAGCAGCCATAACAGCCTAGCACGTGCTTGCCTGATCTTGCCTTGGTCACTAGGAGGTCAGATGCCTGCCCATTTCGGCAGCCATTGAAGGGACCAGCTCCCCATTTCGGCAGCCATGACAGTAACACATGTTTGCCATGACCTTGTCCTAGTCATTAGAAAGTCAGATGCCTGCCTCGTGGCAAGGAACCAATCAGAAGTTAGCTGGTGGCGCTATGCTTTATGGCTCTGGGTGTGCTTTATGGACAAGTGCACAGCAATGACGCGCAGAGCATAGCAACCACCCTGGGAGGGCCTATGGGCCATAACAACCAGTTGACCAATCAACACAGGGCAAACCCTCCAAGCCTGGAGGCACACCAATCCTGAACCTGTGCATACCCCTAGACACTCCCCTTACACTGCCCTATAAGATCTCTATGCCGTGGCTTCTCCGCGTCTTTCCTAGCCATCTGCCATGGTGGATGGATGGAAGGCCTGAGCTAACATGGGGTTAGCTCGTTAAACTACAATAAAGCCTCATGCTGTTTGCATCAAGTTTCTGCCTCCGCATGGTGATTGGAGTGGCCGAGGTCCCAGGGGCCTGAGCCTCCGGGGGTCTTTCAAGCTCTTCCCCAAGTCCTCTTCAGAGAGCTTCTTCCTGGTCACTTCTCAGCTGATGAACAAGTCACCTTTGTGTATAACTTACTTTATGCAATATTTGTGCTAAAATAATTTTTACTCTAAAATTATTTGCCGTCATCTGGAAATTTAAATGTAATTGGACATCTGGGTAGTGGTTTTGTTTTGTTTTTAGTTTTTGGTGACAGGAAATGGATTCAGGATCTCACACATGCTAGCTAGCTACATGCAGGCTTTCCTACTGACCTATACCTTCAGCCCAAATGGAATTTCTAATTAATCATTTTGTTTGTTTTGTCTGAGACAGGGTTTCTCTGTGTAGCCCTGGCTGTCCTGGAACTCACTCTCTAGACCAGGCTGGCCTCAAACTCAGACATCTACCTGCCTCTGCCTCCTGAGTGCTGAGATTAAGGGCATGTGCCACCACCACCCAGCAACCATTTATTTTTTAATAGGTTAAATCAGATTTATTTTTTAAATTGTATTGCATTTTTTTTCTGTATGTATGTCTGTGTGAGGGTGTTGAATACAGCTGTGAGCTGCCATGTGAGTGCTAGGAACTGAAGCTGGGTGCTCTGGAAAAACTCTTAACCATGGAGCCATCTCTCCAGCCCCAAGATTTATTTATTTTAATTTTATGTATATGGGTGTTTTGCCTGCATGTGTGACTGTCTAGAACATGTGTGCCTAGTGCCTGCAGAAACCAGAAGAAGGTAACAGGGGTCCTGGAATTGGAATTACAGACTTGTGTGAGCCACTGTGTGGGTGCTGGGAACCAAACCTGGGTCCTGTGTAAGAACAGCAAGTGCTCTTTGCTGAGCCATCTCTCTAGCCCCCATTTATTTGTTTTAGAAGACAAAGTCTTGTTATGCCACCCAGGCTGGCCTCAAACTCCTGGGCCCAGGGGATCCTCTCATGTGACAGCTTCCCAAATAGCAGGAATGACATGCATGTGCCACCAGGTACCCCTTCCCTTGCATCTGTACTTGCTATGTCTGGTAACTCTACACTAGCGGGACTTTCTGCACCTAACCCCTGGCAAAAGACAGATTAGCTGGAGTCTCCAGAGCCTCAGACACAGCTTCAGTAGCACCGACTGCCCCAACTCTGTTACAGGGAGAAAGAGCAAACAACTAAGGAATTAAAAAATTTGCTTCCTTGAGAAACAGCTAGAGGAAGGACTATTTCTAACTTTAGTTTGTACTGTTTACGCCATAAAAATGGCCACAGTGGGGCTGGAGAGATAGCTTAGAGGTTAAGAGCCCCGGCTGCTCTTCCAGAGGTCCTGAGTTCAATTCCCAGCAACCACATGGTGGCTCACAACCATCGGTAATGAGATCTGGTGCCCTCTTCTGGTGTGCAGATATACATGGAAGCAGAATGTTTTATACATAATAAATAAAATCTTTAAAAAAAAAATGGCCACAGTGGGAACACAAAGCCAGAGGCTGGGTGGGGAATCTGCCAATCAGGGACTCCAACATGACTGTTTCAGTAGGAATTCCCCAGGCACTTCTGTCAGATGAGAAGTGATGGGCTTTTATTACCTACTTGCTAGTTTCTATTTTTCTTTTGATTCCTATAAAGTGAATTAACTCATTTGAAATTACAACTACTCTAGACTTTTGTTTGTTTGTTTTTCTGAGACAGGGTTTCTCTGTGTATCCCTGGCTGTCTGGAACTCACTCTGTACCCCAGGCTGCCCTTGAACTCACAGAGATCTGCCTGCCTCTGTCTCCCCAAGTGCTGGGATTAAAGATGTGCACCACCACTTCCCAGCTCTACACTGTAATTAGGGAACACCCCCAGTGACCTTGGGAATCTTGAGTTGGAGAGTATTCATGATTGAATTGTTTCCCATTAGTTCCTACACAAAAGTCCTAATCACAGGGTCTCAGAATGTGCCTTAGTCAGTAGAGCAATGGTTCTCATTCTTCCTAATGCTGTGACCCTTTAACACAGTTCCTCATGTTCTGGTGACTCCATAACCATAAAATTATTTTTGTTGCTATTTTATTTATTTATTTATTTATTTATTTATTTATTATGTATACAACAGTCTGCTTCCATGTATATTTACACACCAGTAGAGGGCACCAGATCTCATTACGGATGGTTGTGAGCCACCATGTGGTTGCTGGGAATTGAACTCAGGACCTCTGGAAGAGCAGCCAGTGCTCTTAACCTCTGCGCCATCTCTCCAGCCCCTTGTTGCTATTTTATAACTGTGATTTTGCTACTGTTATGAATTGAAATGTAAATATTTTTCGGAGATAGAGGCTTGCTAAAGGGGTCACGACCAAAGGTTGAGAACCACTGTTTTAGAGGGACTGAAGGAGAATGAGCTCACTGGAGAAACCAGCATGTGTCGGTGCTCTCTTTAAATGTTTATTTATTTTTATTTTCTTTATATCACATGTATGCAATGCTCAAGGAGGCCAGAAGAGGGCATTGGCTCCCCTGGAACTGGAAGTTATAGTTATGAGGCACACCCCCCATCTCCCCCACCCCCCCTCCCCCAGTTGGTGCTTTGTAAAGAACATTTTCTGAGGCTGGAGAGATGATGGCTCAGCGGTTAGGAGCAATTGCTGCTCTTCCAGAGGACCCTGGCTCAGCTCCTCAGCACACACATGGCAGCTCACCACCATCTATAACTTCAGTTCTAGGTGATCCAATGGCCTTTCGGCTTTCTTGGGCATGGCATGAATGTGTTGCACATACATACATACATACATACATACAAGCAAACGATCACTGTGGTGGTTTGAATAAGATGTCCCCCTGAAAGACCCCTGCCCCTTAGCCCTTTCTTTCTCAAGTTTGTCTCCTCTTCCTCCTGTCGGCGGCTTCCCCGATTCCCACCCCCGGCGGCCTTCCCCCGCCACCCGCCGCACGCCCGGCACGAGGGCGAGCACCAGGTGGGTCGGCACGAGAACAAACACCGAGTGAGCCGGCCTGGAGCCCTGCCCCTGAGCCCCCGCCCGAAGAGAAACACTCAGTCCCGAGGTCTCCGCCCCCAAGGTCAGCCATCAGGAAGGGGGGGGGGAATTGAGTCTGTTGTACCAGACACCAGACCTTGAGAATATGCTGATCTGGAATGGCTCTGTGTCTCATTTGAACCATCCAATAGAAATGATTCTGTATTTCGCCTCATTTGAAAGACTCTATGTTTCACCTCATTTGAATAACTCTGTACTTTGCCTCATTTGAATAACCCTGTATAGCGCCTCATATACATTGACCAATGGGAATAGCTCTGTACAATGCCTCATTAGAATTATCCAATAGAATCCCTGCTCCTAGCTTGCGCCTTTTTCCCTATATAAGGACCCCTTTCCCTTGGCTCGGGGCACTTAGCCATACAGAAGCTAAGTCGCCCCGGGTACCCGCGTCTCCAATAAAGCCTCTTGCTTTTGCATCCAAGTTCGTGGCCTCGCTGATTCCTGGGTGGGGGTCTCCTTCTACGAAAGTACCTCTTCGTGGGTCTTTCACCCCAAAGTCTTGGGTACTTGAATACTTTTCCTCAATTGGTGACTGTTTGAGAGGGCTCAGGGGGTGTGGCTTTGCTGGAGAAATTATGTCACTGGGGTAGGCTTTGAGGTTTCAAAAGACTCAGGGCCACATCAAGTGCTGGCTCTGCTTCTCTTATGTAATTCAGATAGGAGCCTTCTCGTATGTAATTCAGATAGGAGCCTTCTCGTATGTAATTCAGATAGGAGCCTTCTCGTATGTAATTCAGATAGGAGCCTTCTCGTATGTAATTCAGATAGGAGCCTTCTCGTATGTAATTCAGATAGGAGCCCCCAGCTGCCGCCACACTGTCTGCCACTGGCCCCCTCTGCTCTGCCATCATGGGCTCTAACCCTCTGGAGCTGTAAGCCCTAAATAAACCTTCCTTCTAGTCACGTTGCCTTATCGCTGCAGTAGGAAAGTAGCGAATACCCTCATACACATAAAATAAAGATATATACATCTCCTAAAGAAGGAGCAGTTTGGACTACACATGCACGGAGGGAAGGCCGTGTGGAGATGTGGCAAGAGGAGGTACCTCAGGAGGAGGCAACCCTGCCGATACCACAATCCTGGACCAGCCTGTGGAACAGTGTCGCCCTCCTGCCAGTTGTGTCCTCAGGACGAACGGGCTGTGCACCACTGTGGAAAGACCTTCTGTAGCTGAAGAGAGGGCTCAATGGGTCAGAACACTCGCTGCTCTTGCAAAGGACCTGAGCTCTGTTCCTACCACCCACAGCTGCCTGTAACCCCAGCTCCAGGGGATGTGGTGCCCTCTTCTGGCCTCAGATGGCCACACCACGCCAACAACAACAGCAGCAGCAGCAGCAGCAGCAACAACAACAACAGCGTGCATGCTGGTCTTCTCACCCACCCAGCCAGTGACCAGTGAGAGCGCCTCCATCCTGATGGGTGCCTCCGATAGCTAACCCTGGGCATAGAGGGTGTCAGATCCTCACTTCAATTCTGTAGCGCCTTCAGCACACTGCCCCCCCCCCCCAAGTGTTGTTGTTCACTAGTGCTCAGTATCCCTTCTACTCCCCAGTGACCGTTTCCGCCTCCGGGCATCTTCCTGCCGTCTGTTTCTGTCCTGCGGCACCTCTCCCCATGCTAAAGGGCTAGCCCTGTGTCCCCGAGACCTGTCTCCATCCACAAACCACAGGCACGCGCAAGGGGCTTCTGCGTGACCCTACCCGCCTCTGCCCACAGCAGACCCTTGCCGTTCCCAGCATCGTCCTGGCCAGTGGAGCATTCCGGACTGACTGCGGAAGTTGGCCTGCCTGTAGGGTCCATCTAGAATCTGGGGGCACTCAGGGATCCCCTCACCACAGCACCAACGGTGCACGCAGCCTTTCATCGTCCCCGCCTATTTTCTCCAGTTTTAAATTCTCATTCTTTCCCTAGCACTCCACAGGTTTGGAGCCTGTGTCCACCCTACATGGCTGCGAGCTGGTGCTCTGCCAAAAGCCAACTCCCGGAGCAGCAGCCAGGGCGTCTCTGCCATAGGATGTTTTGTTGTTCGTGTTAGTTCCCCAGCCTTAATGCAGCAGACTCGGTAGCCTAATTGTCCTATTCCCTCTGCCTGTGGGTCAGACTCAATTTGATGATGCGGGACCAGCGCCAGAAGAGAAGGAAGGAAGATCTTCCGGCGGCAGAGGGCGCTGCACACCCGCCGGGAGACGAGCAGCGGCGCGCTGCCGCCGCGGGGCGCCCGAACGCCGCAGCCTGGAGAGCCCGTGCCAGCTGGGTGACGCCAACCCTAAAGACAATGGGGGGGGGGGACACGCAGAGGGACACCAGGCATAGTCAAGGATGGGGAACGGTGGAGCTGGTTTCTCCCCATCACTTTCGCTGCCTGTCTTGGTCCATCCTAACTCTCTGTCCCGACTCCCAAGCTAGCCTGGCCTGCCCGGGAGCTCCGGACTCCAGGACGCTCTCACTGCAGAGCACCACGCGCGGAAGCCGGAGCACGTGCGGGAGGTGGGAATGGTACCTGGTGTGCTGAGCCGACACGGAGCTCTACTTTCCTCCAGGGATGAGATGGGGACAAAGCCTCTTTCTGGCCAGAAGAAAATGGTCACATTGTGACTCCCTCCTTCCCTCCAGGAAGGATACTTAGGCTCCGCATTTAATCCAGGTGGGGCGGGGGCGGGGCACCCTTTCAATGGAGCCCACTAGGTCCTTGGCAGATAGTGGTTGGAGCACACACCGGTGATGGTTAATTCTGAGAGTCATACTGACTAGGTTACAGAGTGTCCAGACCATTTGAGAAAGCGTTATTCTGGGTGTGTCCCCAGGGTTGAAGTGGCTGCTGCAGAACCTCTTGGCCCCATGTCTCACCACAAGGGACTGTCCCTTTCTCCCATGTGCCACGCCCTCGTAGCACTTGGGGAAATTAGCTGCACCACTTATACCCACAGGTGCCTCTGAAATCTTCCTCACCCCTTCCCTCCCTTTGTTAGGGTTTCCAACAGAGCACGACCTGAACAAAAGTGGTTTCATTTTCTCTTAAGGCGGTTGCTAGCTTGCCTGGTAATGTCAGGTCTGGTGTCTCAGTCTAGCTTGGCCCCTCATTATCGCAAAGTGGCTGCAGTCGCTATGAGCATTGAACATATTTCATTCAAGGAAGAGCAATGAAGAATGATGGACAAAGTGCTTTTCCACATTTATCTTCCTCTTATGTTGGAGAAAAAAGGCTTTGTCAGAAATTTCCAAGATTGTCCCCTTTCATCTCGTTGTCCAGACAGCCATGAGGGCTCCTCAGAGCAAGTCTGGATGTACCTTCTTGAGATCAAAGGAACTCAGTTGAGACCTGAGCAAATTGGGTTCATGGCGGCAGAGGAAAGGGGCGGAAGTGAGGGGGAACGGATAGCCCAGGAGCATGGTCTGTCTCCTTCCTCCACCAACTGCTGGTCCCGGGAGCTCGTCCATGACAGGCAGGTGAGGAAATCAAGACTTTTATCTGATGCAGCTGGAGCTTCCAACGTCTTTCAGCAGACAGGGGCGGCGGCGGGTCCACCCCGCGCGGGTCGGAGTCGTGGGGGGGGTCGGTCTGGGGGGGGGAGACAACGCGGGCCCCCTCGGGGCGTGGGGT